>NC_143583.1:214452588-214752588 GCF_048544385.1 Mastigoproctus giganteus
CTATCGTGTCTGGGCAGAATTGCAAACATTTTCAAATTCAACCATAACTCGCGGCTTTTTTTCAGCATTGTCTTGTACTTGTTAAGTAATTCTGCTGGTCTCCTACTCTTAATATCATTAGTGTCGTGTACAACAATATCACCCTTTGTGCCCTTAAAGGATGATATCTGCTCTACAACGTCATCAACCTTTGCCCCTGGCAGACATACCCTGGTCCTGTTCCATCTAACCATTTTTGCACAATATGTTCCCCACTTCCCTGACAGTAGAGTCACCTACAACAACTAGTTCCTTTGGGTCCAGCGCATTCTGCCTTGGGGGTTGCCGCTGTGTTGTTGTGTGATGTTCTCATTTAAGTTAACTCAAATATGAAATGGAGTGGCAAGCTTGGTGAGGACTAAGTGATCTTTTGCTTCTGTAATGAACTCTGTCAAGAGAGGAAGCAAAATTCTGTTAATTTTATTCTTATCTTCTTAAAATGTGAATAAATTTTTAGTATGACTAATACACTATAGAAACAAATGTTTAAGTTCTCTCAATTTTTATTTCTTTTCTGTTTTGATACTTTTTTTTATCTGCCAAATTAAATGAAGCTTAAATTAAGTAGGAGAGTTCAAAATTTGACTGTGAGAATACATTTCTTCTTCATAACATATATATGTACATATGTAAAATGCATGTCTGATTTACATCCAATTGAACATATATTATCATTCATAGAAAAATAAATTGCAGTAACATGAGAAAATGGCATTCAGTTAAAAATCTCAAAACAGATAGATAAACCATAATAAAAGTAATCAAAAATGATATGGTTGATTAAAACAGAAGACAAGGATAGAATAAATCTCTGGAATAAACTGAACGCTACCAGTAGAGGTCTGCACGAGACTAAATTTTTTATTTTACCTGGTCTGAACCTTGAATTTTTTTTTTTTTTTTTTCCAAAGAACCGATTTTTATCCCACCCCAATTGAAACTTTTTATAGGAATAAAATCGCTAGCATTACTTTGAAGTTTCATAATAATAATAAAAATAAACTTTCAGATTCAATATTAATAATTATATAACAATAATAATTATCCAAAATAATTATCAATATTAATTATATAAAATATAAAATGTAATAACTTTTCAATATACCAGGTGGTAGATGACTTTCATCAATCGGTGAAATACCACCACTTTGCTTATTGGAGGCTTGAAGTGGTGAAACCCATGTTTAGTCTCTAGAGCAAAGTTTCCGGCATCCCCCTCCCCCCATACTTCTCCTTCAACCCATGCACGGTACTAAGTACTATAGGTTTTGATACCTTTCGTGTTTGGGGTTTTCATAAAAAAAATAATAAAAAAAATTCAATATATTTCCAAAACGAATATCGATATCCACCTCTACTTAAATTTAAAAAATTAGAACTGACAGTCACTTCTGTCACTGGCACTTCTCACTGTATGAATGATGTGTAAGTATTTCCCTTACCTCTATTTCTAAATTATTGGTCAGTATTGGATATAGCAGAGAAGAGATTAGAAAGTGTTACTAGTGAATGTTTTTAGAATAGCAAGTAGGTCAACCAGAAATGTTGGATGTACTAGAATTAGGAATTAATGGTATCACACTTTTAATAAATACTCTATACCAGTGTTTCTCAACCTTTTCTTTGTTGCAGCACAATTTTAAAGACACTAAAGTTTTGCAGCACAAGACAATCACTATTATACCCATCTATATTATACACTGAGTGATCACTGAATTATGACCTCCCTTATGAAAAGTGAATGCTACCCGTTGACCACATGAAGTACGAGATTGCGCAGCTAGTCGACCTACGTAGCATAGATAAGGTGTCAGAGATTCAGTAGGTAGTAAAATTCTGAGTGTGATGGGTAAAAGGAAGGATTTATCGGACTTTGATAAAGGACAGGTTGTGGGAGCTCAACGAGCTGGTGCCTCGATTTCCCAAATGGCTGAACTGGTGGGGTATTCGAGAGCTGCCGTAGTTAAAGTGTACCAGGACTGGCATCAAAATGGTCAAACAACAACCTGATGACAAATCTGCAAAGGTCAGCGAAAGTTTGAAATTAGAGGTGAGCACTGGGTCCGACGACTCATACAGACGAACAGGCATAGCACTGTTCAAGAGTTCAGTACCCAATACAACATGGACCAACCTGGAACAATATCTGCCATGATCGTGCGTCGCACATCTCACGTATGGGCTATACCAGCAGACGACTCCTACAGCATCCTGTCCTGACCAAGGTTCATTGGTGTAAAACACTCGCCTGGTGCAAAGAGCATGCAAGTTGGACACTGCATTATAGCCATAGTAGCTTATGCACCATTAAACTCCCCCATAACAACAAAGAAGACTGGAAGAAGGTGTGCTGGTTGGATGGGTCACGTTATTTACTCCACACCATGGATGGTCATGTATGGTTTTGGCGTCAACAACATGAGGCTCTTGATCCATCATGCATGGTATCAAAAGTGGAGGCGGTTGTATGGTGTGGTGCATGTTTCACTGGCAGGAACTTGGACCCTAGTGCATGTGGAACAATGTATCACTGGTCTCCGCTATCGTCAACTGCTTGCTGACTGTGTACACCCTGATATGTTACACTTTTTCCCAAATGGCGATGGTGTCTTCCAAGATGACAATTTGCCGAGCCATCAGGCACTTGTTGTGCAGGAATGGTTTAAGGAACACAGTTCTGACTTCCAGCATATCGATTGCCCTCCGAACTCCTCTTATATCAATCCCATAGAACACTTGTGGGACACTATGGAAAGGCATATCAGGCTTCTGGATACACCAGTCATCTCCATACCTGCATTGCTGACCTCATTACACACAGCTTGGTTGGCCATACCTCCTAAACGCTTCTGACATCTTGTTGATTCAATGCCACGTTGGATAGCTGCTGTACTGAGGGCAAAAGGATGACCTAGGCACCTCCGTAGCCAGGTGGGAAGGAGCAGCAGTGCATAGCACACACTTCTTGATTAGACCGGGGTTCGAGCCCGTCACCACCAAATATGGAGGATGCGGAAAGGTCAGGGAATGACCACCGCATATTCACGAAGCAATATGGCCTTAGTTGCTAATGCTCCTAAAAAAGAAAACCTAACAACAACAACAACAAGGATGACCTACGAAATATTAGGTAGGTGGTCATAATTCAGCGATCACTCAGTGTATATACATATATATATTTTAAATATCTATAAATATTATAAATATAAATAAAGAAAAATTATAAATAATATATATTATAATATACAGTATATTATAATACTGATTCAAAAATTGATTATTTGATTCAAAATTTCCTAATATTAGTGTTATTAAAGTGCATTTCCAGCGGCTTGTCGCTATAGATCTCTGCAATTCTTCTTCCTCTTGCAGATTCCAAACACTAATGTCGGAAGGTTTCTTGTTGCAGATGGGTCACAAATATCCACAAATATTTTTTGGTATCAAGGGATGGGAAGTAATGCTCAATTTTTGTCTTTAACCGCTGTAATGTTTCGCTTATCACATTAATTATTTTAGTATAATTCGTTTTGGCAGGCAAGGGAAACATTTCTAAATTTTTTCATTTACACGTTTTTTTTCCATATACAGTAAACCCCTGCTATTCGCGGAGGTTCCGTTCCTGAGAAATGCCGCGAATACCGAAAACGTGAATACTGAATTATTGCTCCCATAGTAATAAAGGGGTTCCGTTCCAAAGTATGAAATATATAAGAAAAACTAGTCTAAAATTTTGTCAGTGTATGTATTATATGTACCTTCATAATATGACTATGTACATAGACAGTACATAGTGAATTGCAAGCATATGGCATCGAAATGAAAATAAGAAACAATTTAATATTAAATGTAATATTTATTAGAAATTTCAAACAAATCTTTCAAACTGCGCCTTTGCTAGCTAAAAAACTTATCCCGCCAGTGCTATCACCAGTTTCACTAAAGTGTTGATAAAGGAGTTTTGCCTTTTCATGAATGATGAGTGAACTTAACGGAATTTTATTTTGAGCTCGGTCTTCTATCCACAGCTTTAAAGCTTTTATCCATTTTTTTCAATTTAACATCACGAGTTACAGAACAAATTTTTGAAGCAATTAACGCATTTTCATGGACACTACGGCGGATTTTTTCTTCCGATTTTTTGATTGATCGTACCGTTGACTCATTGATTTTATAATGTTTTGCCACTGAGGAGACACTTTCACCAATAGAAATTTTGTCTAATAGCTCAATTTTATTCGCTAATGTCATCACCTTCTTTGATATTTTCACATTTCCCTTGTTATTTGTAGCCATATTTTTGTACAGGTTAGAAAGAACTTGTCCACAGTAGTCACTTTCTTCCGTTAACACACTCGAAAAAGTCTGTTTTACACTGCAAAACGGTAGATTTATCACTTTTGTAAGCATATCAATTTATAAATTGATAAATTTATTCAATTTATAAGCATATAAATTAAAAGCAAACGACAAAACCTTCCATGACAAGCGCATAACACACTGAACAAGGATTAGCGAGAAACATCCAAGCTTGCAATTTTGTCACCCCTCTCCCCCGACCCACTGAGTGCTGTTTTGACCAGAAAAGATGGTTTTAGCCACGCCTATGTTTTTTTATGGCTGAAAATATTCACGGTGCTTTAAAATTCACATTTTTTTTAGGTTTCATTTTATATTAAATCAGCGACTGCGAATAGCGGGGGTTTACTGTACTCAACTTTTCTTTAAAGACAAACAACTTGTCAGTGGGAGTGAGTAAATTTTCCTATGGGCCTTGCATACTGATATTTAATTTATTAACGCTTGCACGAATAAATCTGCTAGGAAAGCTGATTTACAGCACCAAATTTCATCATTTAAATAATTGCAAAATTCTGATTGCTCCAGTGAAAAATATGAGCATTTCCTCATGCAACTAGTACATATACATAAGTACTTCAGTATGCATTACATTTCTTCATTATGTATTAGAGAAATGATCAGGTCCGGTTTCTCGCATAATTTTACAAAAATACGTATTTTTTGTGGTGTAGTTTTGGTATAATTGACCATTTTAACTACTTGACCAAGTACAAGTTTTAAATCGGGTATGACTGTCTTCACTACTAGAACTTCTCTGTGTCTAAAACAGCGTGTGGTAATAATATTTGAATCGTGTCATTTGACTAAGTTTACAAATCCTTTTAGTGCTCCTGTCATCATGGGAGCATCACCGTTGCAAATGCCGACTCATAACTTCCATAATATACCACACTTTTGCAAATAATTATTCATTACTTCGAAAATATCTTGCCTAGTTGTTCTTTCAGTTCTTTACAACAACAACAAAAGAAAAAGAAAAAATGAATAATTGTGTCATTTTCGATAAACCTGACAAATGCTATTAATTGGGCTTTCCCACTAATACCTGTAAAATTATCTACTTGCAATGCAAACACTTGCCCAAAATTATTAATATTTAGAACAAATTGGCCTTCAGCATATAAATAAGACAGTATCAATATCATCAGACATTTCGTCTATACGACTGCTAATTGTACTGTTCAAAAGTGGTACTGTCATTATGTTTTTTTCCAGCTTCCTTCCCCAAAAATACTTTTCACAATTACTCGATATGCTGGTAAAATCAGACTTTCTGCAAATAGGTGAGATGTCTCTTTTTTTTTTTTTTTTTTTTTTTTCCACCAGTTCAGCTACAGAAATGCTGGCTTCTTGAGCTTTTTCAGATATTTTTGACATACTATAAAATTCTGTACTTTTTCTAGTAGAGGCCTGCAAGTCTTAAAATATTCCATAGTTTTGGACGATAAATTATCGTTTTTCATAGAAAAATGACGCTGCAGTTTACTCGGCATCATTGATTCATTTGACAATTTTAAACCACGTACCACACATAAAGGAGAGAATCTTGAGTACCAGTATACAAAAATCCTATTGCGTGGCCAAATAATCATCATCATATTTACAACATGTTTTCTTCTTTTTTGGTGTTGATGGTTGTTAAGTTTCATTTTTGTCATTTTCTCCAAGCTCATTATTATCAATTTGCCTCTTCTGATTTCCTTTCCCTAAAAATTTATCCTTCGCTCATAATTTCTAAAAAAATTAAAAGTTACTTGTACTAATACAGTTAATTGAAAATATCTGTTCTATACGAATTAACTGAATGACGTTTTAGAGATATAAAAACACAAAGGAAATTTCTTACTATGCTGCTTACAAGTTGCACTGACACAACACAAACAGCAGGGTGCCTGGGAGAGTTTCTCAAATGATAAGAATGGCTGAATAAAGGTGAACACATTTATTCAGTCCTGGAATCAAAAAGTGAATAAAGGATTACAGGTGAACAGATCTATTACTAGGAATCAAAACATGACATCACATTGACCAGCTGGAAGGAGCTGGGATCAGTGCAGCATAAATAAACGAATTTTTTATTTGAATTAGTTTTTATTATAAAACTTGGATTTATTAATTTTTTTTTATTTGCATTTTCCGTGGCACACCTGAAGCATACCCGTGGCACACAGGTTGAGAAACACTGCTGTGTACTGTACACATACAACTTAAAAGGAACCCATTGTGGGGTTACACAATGACTCATATACCTTTGATGTAATGTAAATTGCAACAATGCCTGCTTAAGGGTAAAGGCTACTTTTCTAAACAAAAATGCAGACCAGGTCATTTCCACGAAAGAGTACAAATTTCGGTGAATTTCGGAGACGTTGACAAAGTGCGCCTTATTCGTCAATTAAAAGTGTCAACAGACAACTAATACACATTTTTTCTAAAACCCTTTAAACCATTTAAATACATAAAAAAAATTTTTTTTTAATATATGTAAGAAATAGCTTGAAATGTTTGGAAATAACAATTCATCACGATTATTTGTACCCAAACCGAGCACGAATATTGTCCATGTTACCCAGCCTGAGCCTGAACATCCTTCTTGTTACCTACCCCAGATCCATGCAGACCTCTAGCTAACAGTAGTTACAGAAATTCCTAGGTATTGTTTGTTGGAGGACCTTCTGAATTTTCTGCAATCCTTATTACTTATCTTTCTTTTGATCAGTATATAATACATGAGAAATAACTTTATTATCATCCTGCACATTGATGAATATTGGTAATCACTTGAAAATGTACTATTTGCAACTAATAATCATAATGATTAATAATTCACATATTTAATATAAATTAAAAACTATTTTCTTCTATGTAGGTTCATGTTGATGTAAATAGATCAATTGCCGAAGGAATCAATATAACTGTAGCACTAATATCTGAATATTCAGTCCAAAGGCTAAAGGTATGCTTTTTTTTAATCCTTATAATCTCCTTTTTTCTTTCCTTCTTGAAGTATAAGGTTACTCAAAAATATAATAATAAATATGGGAAATTTTATATATTTTATATCAAAATATTTTAATAATGGAATATACAGCTTGATTTCCATCAAAGTATATAGGAATCCTATATACTTTGATGAACCCTGTTAAGAAATTTTCTAAGGAAATGAAGGTTTAAAACTTCTTACAAGAGAAAATGATGTTAATATTTCATACCTAAGGGTATCAAATATTAACTACACAAATAAAAATGAAAAGATACACATACATAAGTTAAGTACTATTTCAGAATTTATAAATATTTTACTCTGCCTATGGGAAAAATTTTTAAACTGAGGATTTCTAATTGCTTAACATTCTGTTCATTAAGCTCATTACCAAATATTGTACTTCAGACAAGCATAAACATGTGGAAAGAATTTTCATTTGAAGCTTACCTTAATAAAACTCATTTTTGTGGCAAAAAACTAATCTTGTGAATTGTAATAAAACTATCAAGAATAAAAATTATCTAATGCAAAACAATATTTATTTGTCATAATTTAATAAGATTTCATAATTATGAAAAGGACATAATAAGAAGAAAGGTAATGAGAAGGATAAAAATCAACAAGAAGAACAAAAAAAATATTAAAAAATTTTTATAATTTTTTCAAGTAGCTATCCAGAGAAGACTGTTTCAAATATTTTGGGGGAGAGCTTCATACAGAATAAATAGATTTCCCTAACATATATCAACACTGACTCAGGAACATCGGGCACACTATGAATGAATTGCTGGAGTGAAGAGAAGCCAACCACTGCATCTTGGAATGTTGGTACAGCAGGCTCATCTTCATGTCGATCAATTCGGCCCTGGAAAGATTGTGCAAGGCTCAAGGGGTAGAATTTTTTTCAGCCTGGACTGTACTTGTTAACAGGAGAGATTGCTTCTACAGGGATGGGATACACTTAAATAGAAAGGGTGCAAGAATATTTGCTGATGCTATCGAGGCAGTGTTATGTGGGTCGGAAAACTGCTAGCATGGGGGGAGACAAAGACGAATAGATTAACAGTAGCCACTGGCAGAGGTGAAAGAGATTCTTGCACTGCTTCTATTGGAATGAGCAGAAGCCTGAAAAACAAGATGCAGGATATTTCAGAGACTGCTGGGAGTCATTGCGGTACAAGTAAACACATGGGTTGTGTTAGGGTAGCTAAGAATAGAAATAGGTGCATGTACACTTGCGTGTACACCAATGCTAGGAGTTTAGTAAATAAATTTGATTAATTTGAGGTATTGCTCAAAACATCAAAGGCAGATATTGTTAGGATATCAGAGACGTGGTGTCACACAGATATAAGGAATGCAGAACTGGAATTTGGGGAGTACAACGTCTACAGAAAGGATAGACTGGATAGGAAGGGAGGAGGGGTTATGCTATTAGTTAAGAAATACATAAAATCCAAGGAAGTGAAGCCAGTGGACATATCGCTGGACAGTGCAGTGTCGAGTCAGTTTGGTGTGACATAAGCATTGGGAGATCAAGATTGAGAGTAGGAGTGTGCTATAGGCCTAATGACTCTGATGCGTATAATAAGAAACTGTACAGGGAAATAGAGTGGGCCAGTAAATCAGAGAGTCTTATAATGGGAGATTTTAATTTCCCAGATATTGACTGGAATTTGGGGGCTGGTTACTCACACACTAGCAAGGCTTTTGTGAATTTATTGGATGATTGTTTTCTACATCAGCATGTTCGGGAGGCAACTAGAGGGAGGAATACTCTTGATTTGATTATCAGCAGTGAGTCTTCATGCATTAAGAATCTGCAGATAAATGAACCACTAGGTGGCAGTGATCACAGTGTGCTGAAGTGGGATTTACTCAAAGAGGTAACTACCATTAGGGGTAAAGGGAAGGGTTATTGCTTTCGTAAAGGCGACTACGATGGACTGAGACAGTATTTAAATTCTATACAGTGGGACCAACTGATGATGTTACCAACAGCAAATGCAAAATGGGAAGCATTCAAAGAACTTATCTTGGAAACTACTAGGCTTTACATACCAACCAAGAAATATTGTTCAAGGTTTAGGCCTAAATGGATGTCAGATGAACTGATGACGCATATGGCAGAGAAGAAACATGCATGGGATACATACAAATAAACACATTACACAGAAGCCTATGATAGATACAAGTTGATATGTAACCAAGTTACAAAGGAGTTTAGGCAGGCGAAGGCAGATTACGAGAAATCTTTGGCAAGGGATGCAAAGAAAAACAGCAAAGAGTTCTTTACTTATGTAAACTCTAGAAGGAAGGGGATGAATCAGATTGGACCACTTGATATCGATGGGTCAACTGTTGATGATCATGCTCAGGTAGCTAACAAACTAAATGAATATTTTGCATCGACATTCACGCATGAGGAATTATTTAGCGAGGGGAAAGCCAGAGGTGTATTCAACTCTAGCAGTAAGCTAGAGAATCTTGTAATAACTGAGAGTAAAGTGGAGGAGAAATTGTTGAAGATAAACACAAGAAAGGCACCCGGGGTGGATGGGATCTATCCAGTTATATTAAAGGAGGCAGCAGAGGAAGTAAGCAAACACTTAGCCATAATTATGAGAGCTTCCTTGGACTCACGGGAAGTACCCACAGACTGGAGATGTGTAAATGTGACCCCAATTCACAAAGGAGGATCAAAGACTGACACAAGTAATTACAGACCTGTGAGCTTAACTTCTGTTTCAGGAAAATTAATGGAGGCACTAGTTAAAGAAGCACTGCAGGATCATTTAGAGAAGACTTCAGTTATAGCTCGGACACAGCATGGTTTTGTTAAGGGGAAGTCTTGCCTGACCAATTTGATTGGATACTATGATGCAGTCACAAAGGAACTGGATGCAGGGAATAACTTTGATATTATATACTTGGATCTTAGAAAGGCTTTTGATACTGTTGCACATGGAAGACTGCTGCGCAAATTGGAGCAGTGTGACATTGGAGGCAAATTGCTGCTGTGGATAAAGGGGTGGCTGAGGGGGAGAAGACAGAGTGGTAATCAGTGGACACTGCTCGTCGTGGAGTCCCTCAGGGCTCAGTGTTGGGTCCATTATTGTTTTCTGTATTCATAAATGATATTGATGATGGTATATCAAGCTTAATGTCCAAGTTTGCAGACGATACAAAGGTAGGCAGGGTTGTCAAGGACACTATGCTGCTGCAACAGGATCTGGAAAGGTTGAGCAGATGGGCTGAGAGGTGGCAAATGAAGTTTAACTTTGACAAAGTAAAGTACTACATATCGGAAACAGCAACCCCAGAGCAACGTATCAACTCTGTGGTACTACACTGACAGTGGTAGAGAATGAAAGGGACCTGGGGGTGGTTGTGCAGGCAGATATGAAGTTCTCTGAGCAGTGCAGACGGGCTGCTCTGAGCAGTGCAGACGGGCTGCAAAAGTAGCTCATAGTGTATTGTCAATGATATATAGGAATTTTTCTAGCAGGGATAAGGAGGTGATTATTCCCTTTTATAAGGCAATGGTCAGGCCACACCTAGAATACTGTATACAGGTCTGGAGGCCTCATTTCAAGAAGGATGTAGAGCTGCTGGAACGAGTACAGAGAAGGGCAACAAGATTAGTGAATGGAACAAAGGGGTGCGCTTACGAAGAAAGGCTTAAGTTTTGCAAATTACAGTGTCTGGAGACTAGGCACCAGCAAGGTGATCTGATAGAGGTGTATAAAGCCTTGAATGGTTTGAGCATGCTCAATGCTGATAGGATTCTTCCTCTCGTTCAGAATAATCACCTGAGAGGGCATAAATTCAAATTGAGGAAAGACAGATGTAGGATAGACGTGCGGAAATTTGCCTTTAGCCAGTGGGTGGTTGGTTGGTGGAACAGACTTCCACCCCTTGTCGTGGAAGTTGATAGCCTAAATAAGTTTAAAGCTCAGCTGGACAGGTATTTTGAACGAACAGAGGGGGTGAAGTGGAAGTGGTTTCTTTTTTTATTTTTTTTATTTTTTCTTTTTTTTTATTTATTTTTTATTTTTTTGGCTGATGCTGCATAAGCTTGCTTTCTTGCATCAAATGCCTCTACTAATGCTAATGCTTGGACTACTATCAGTCATGTTTTGATCTTTATTGCAAATATCTCAATACTTTGCAATTCACATGTGATAACATCATTATCTACATCAACAATAATAATTTACTGTAAATCCCAAATTACTCTGTAGGAAATCTCAGTCATCAAAAGAATCCCTTCCTGTGCTTCATCACCTTCAACACTATCAATATTTTCTTCTATATCATTATAGAAACCAGCATTTTTAAAGGAATTAATTATAACAGTAAGGCTCACTGTATCCCAAATGATGCTGCTAAATAATGTATTGCATCTAACGAAGAAATTTTTAACTTTTCGGTTTTTCCATTCAGTTTTACAAGGGTAAGCAATTTATGTACAAGGTACTTACGAAAATACATCTTTAAAATGTTGATCACTCCCTGATTCATTGGTTGCACAAATGACATGGAATCCTCGGAAGAACTGAGCAATTAAACAGTGTCCACATGGACAATGTTTAAGTGCTCATTGTTTTTCAGATGAGCAGAGCAGTTATTGACAAATAAAAGAATTTTTCTATTCTTTCCTTCCATCTTTGAATCTAGAGCTCTTAAATACTCATTAAAAAGAGCACAGGTCATCCATGCTGTTTTATTGCTCCTGTATTTACATGGAAATGTTTTTGCATTATTGAAACAGCTTGGTTTCCCTATCACAAGCAATGGTGTTTTCTCTGAGCTAGCCATATTAGTCCCCACTAGCACTGTAATTCTCTCCTTACTCAGTTTACCACCATGGCAATTATGAATATTGATGAAAAAAATTACAATATGTCACTTCCATTGTGGATATAATGGAAGCAAAACTTATAAAAGGCTGCTCTTCCAAATTTTAGAAAAATTTTAAATCAAGGCTAATTTTTTAAAGGGTAAAAAGAGTTTGTATAAAAATAGTAAAATATGGTGAGGATTTGAAGGAGGTACAGCCACTCCCCGACTTACTTAATACTCTACTTACAAAAATTCGCCTTTATGTAAGTTTTTGCCACCCGGTACAAACTTAAAAAAATTGTGGGAACGTATTTTGCATCCCGTAGGAATAAATAGGTATTGTAATGTGAACCCAATGACATTTGTTTTTTTCGGTAATTCATTCCAAGACCTTGAAAGCTGAAATTTCTGCTATATAACTAGGCTATTTATCTCTCTAAAAGGTCATCTTTATAATGGAAATTGCGCTGCACTTTCATCATTATCATATGTTCCATTATAAGAATCAATTTTGAACACCTTTTGTGATGTTTTTCTAAAACATATTTCTGGAAGTCACTACCATAAAAACAATTTGCACTTTCCAGTATCCATTATAAACAGGTAGTGAACTTGATCTTATTGTATTTTCAGTAATCCCGATAACTAGGTGTGGGTTTTTACGTTATTATGGTGAAATGTGTTCTCCCTTCACTGAAATCTTCAATCATATAAAAAACATGAATGTTCAGAATCTTCTCTTCATTTCTATTAACTTATTACAATGGTGAAGGGAAAACAACTAAAAGAAAGTGCAAGTGCTGGCAGTGCTAGGAAACGAAACAACATTGATTTAGAAATGAAGACCATTAATTAAGAAGTATGAAGCAGGACAAAGTTTATCATCTATTGCATAGAATTAGGTCTCACTGCTTCAAAACAGTGAATACTATTTTAAGGGATGGTGTGCATATAAAAGAACACGTTAAAGGATCAACGTATTTTATCCATACACCCAAGACTCATTACTTGTTATAATTTTTGTTTAAAATGTAGGATCTGACACAGGTTACTGAAACAACCCAGTTGAAATGACGACTTAATGCACCCTTGTTCTCGAGCAAGAATGTGTGAAGCAGCATAGTTGTTTACAACCATGGAAACACATTAAATGCTCATGTGTTTCCATTTATGACAAAAGTGAATGTGCACATCCTCATATTTCCACTATGTGTTGAACACATGACAAATGAGAAAAACAAGTGTTTGCTAAAAGCAGCTTCTACCCATATGCACAATACTGCATGTGGGTAGAAGTAATCCCAGACAAATGTACCAACTGTATGGTACTGTATGAGGGGAGGGTATCAAAAAAGTCCATAACCTGGCCTAGATAAAACATCAGTAGGAAGATGCCATTTTTAATATGTTATCTATATATTCAATGACTAACAGGTGAAATTTCATTCCCATAGGTAATCGTACACCAGAGGTAGAGCCTGGAATCTGGGAAGGACACTGTGGTTGACAAAGTGGAGTATCGAGCAGTGATCAAGTTCCTGCATTTGTAGGGCAAGAAAGCTCAGGAAATTGATGAAGAAATGAAAGCTGTGATGTGCAGAATTGTCCATCCTATGGCTGTAAAAAAGTGGAAATGGGAGTTCCAGTGCAGTCATACCATTGTCTTTGACTAGCCAAGACAAGGAAGGCCATTGAACATCCACAGACAGTAAGACGGTTGCAAAGGTTGAGCAGCTGCTGTTGAATGACAGATGTGTGACAATTCATTTCATTGCAAATGCGGTGGGAATTAGTTATGGGTCTGCCTACAGCATTTTACATGACCAACTGCACATGTCTAAGGTCTCCGCACGATGGGTTCCAAGATTGCTGACCCCTTTGCTGAAGCAATGTCGAATGCAGTGTTCTTGCCAACCGTTGGATTTATGTAATACAGAAGTTGAGAACATTTTTTTGATCGGTTGGTGACAAATAGCAAATGCTGGGTGTACCAGTGTGATCCGGAGACTATAGACATGTCAAAGCAGTAGAAGCACACCTCCCAAGTATGAAGTTTATACAGAAATCTTTTAAAAAAGTTACACAATGCTTTGAAGATGAAAAGGCATGGAATATTAACCAAAGGTGTCCATCTTCTGTCAAATAATGCACTGGCTCACACAGCCATTGCCCAGTGTAGCTTCAGACTACTGCAGCACCCGCCCTATTCTCCTGACCTAGCACCATCAAACTTGTTCTTTTTTTTTTGAGAAACGAAGAAACCATTGTGTGGATGCTGCTTCACTTCTTCTCAGGAAGTCATCAATGAAGTGGAATCGTGGTTTCATGCAAAAATTGCAGACTTCTATGATCAAGGCATTAAACAGCTGATCCGTAGATGGGAGAAATGTGTTACTATACATGGAGGGGTACATAGAAAAGAATTAAAGTTCCTATGAAGTTTCACCTTTCTAGGGCTATTATTTCTAGGTAAGGGTATGAACTTTTTGATACCTCCTCATACTTAGGGTGGTAGAGAATGAAAAAGACCTGGGAGTAATTGGGCAGTCAGATATGAAGTTTTCTGAGCAGTGCAGACAGGCTGCCAGAGCAGGTCATGGGGTATTGTCAACGATATCCATGAAATTTGTTAATGGGGAAAAAGAGGGGATTATCTTTTTGTATAAGGCAATCATCAGGCCATGCCTCGTACAGGTCTGGAAGCCTTATTTTAGGAAGGATGTAGAATTATTTGAGCAAGTACAGAAAAGGGCAACAAGATTGGTGAGGGGAATGAAGGGATTCTCTTACCAATAAAGACTTAAGTTCTGCAAATTACAGCATCTGGAGACTAGGCACTTGCAAGGGGGATCTGATTGAGGTGTATAAGGCCTTGAATGGGTTGAGTAGGCTCAATTCTGATGACAATTCTTCCTCTAGCTCAGATTATGAACCTGAGGGGACATAAATTCAATTGAGGACAGAAAATTGTAAATAGATGTGTGGGAAATTAGCCTTCATCCAGTGGGTATTTGATTGATGGAACAAACATCCATCTGTCATTGTGGAAGTTGATAGTTTAAATAAATTCAAGGAGGAACTGGACAAACTGAGGTAATGTATGTGAAATGGGTTTTTTTTTTTTTTTTGGCTGATGCTACACAAGCTTGTGTTCTTGCTTCATGTGCTTCTACAACCTATACTAGACTCGTACATAACAAAACATAAAGCTTGTATACGTGCTAAAAAGTTGTCATAAACCCATCGACAATCTTTTAGCTACAACTAAATTGGTCATTCTATAAAAATATAATGTTTGATTAGTCAGATATACTTATCTAGACCATTTGAGGAACTGTCAGGTAATGCCGTCCATGCATAAATTGGTTAATATATTAACAATAAACCAATTTGAATTGCAGCTTACAATAAGTTTTGCCATTACATGTATTTTGTAGAACAGGGAGGTGCTTGTTGATGTTTTTAATTCTATCAGTAACTTATAAGTGATTATTAAGTGAATTTTTTTTTTTATTTTAGTTTTCATGATTAGTGATGTGGGTAAATATTAGAGGAGAGAAAAATTTTTTATAAAGCAGTACACAGCTGCTAATTAATTTCAGGACTCTGTCATTGAAATCTGTGATATTAATTGTGCAAGGGTAGAAGTACTGCATATGGGTAGTTCATTATAATATACAACCAAAAAAGCATATTATGTACATATAAACTGATGAGTGTTACTTTCTCTTTCTGTTTAATCTTATTTTCTAACCTTGGTATATCTAATTCTAGGCAATGGCTCCAGGAATTAGTGTACTTCTGTTTGCACCATCTGCCCTAAATATTGATTTCAGCCTTCTAATTATGTGGATAATGGCCACATTTTCAGTAATTGTTGGTGCTTATTGGTCAGGTCTTATCAGGTATGATCTGTAAGTATGAATTTTATATGCTCTTTTTAATTAACAAGTATATCTGTGACAAGTATGTGTATCTGATAGTTCACTATCTGTTTATTAATTTTATACAAATATAAGTGAATTTATGTGTATTTATTTGATAAAATTCCATCTTCATATATTTTACTGGCCCTATTAATTTCCTGTCAGTATAGTGCATCAAATTTATAAATTTACTAGAAAAACCTAGCCTAATATGCAAACAAATTTATTTACTTGGTAAATAAATCAGCATACGACCTGAACTCACTGTTTAGTTCATATACTAATTCCGATAGTTTATTGTTTATTATATCTGAACAAGTGTATACAGAAAATATATTGTGAAAAAGGAATAGGTGGAATATAACCAGGATATATCTGCCATGCACAAAAGTTGAAGACTATGTCGAACAGATATCTTTTAAGGGCACAGAGAGTTGATATTGTTGTACACATCAGTGCTACTGACATTAAGAGTAGGAGATTTTCTGAGTTAATTAACATGATAACAAGAGAGACTGCTTCTACAGAGACGGGATACACTTAAATAGAAAGGGTGCAGGAATATTTGCTGATGCTATTGAGGCAGTGTTAGGTGGGTCGGAAAACTGCTAGCTTGGGTGGATACACAGACTAATAGAATAACAATGGCTGCAGGCAGAGGTGAAAGTGATTCCTGCACTGCTTTTGTTGGAATAAGCAGTCTGGGAAGCAAGGTGCTAGGGATTTCTAGAACTGCTGGGAGTCATGAAATGAGTAAATACATGGGCTATGTTTGGGTAACTAAGGGTAAAAACAGGTGTGTATACTTGCATGTACACCAATGCTAGGAGTATAGTAAATAAATTGGATGAATTTGAAGTGCTGGTCAAGACATCAAAGGCAGATATTGTTGGGATATCAGAGATGCGGTGCCACATGGATATAAGGAATGCAGAATTTAAATTTCAGGAGTATAATGTGTGACAGGAAGGGTTATGCTGTCAGTTAGGAAACAGAAAAAATCTAAGGCAGTGCATCCAGTTCACATGGGTAGCCAGCACAATGTTGAGTTAGTTTGGTGTGACATAAAACACTGGGAAAGCAAAAATGAGGTTAGGGGTGTATTATAGGTTTAAAGACTCTGATGAGTACAGTGAATACTTGTACAGAGAAATAGTGGGCCGGTATAATGAGATTGTCTTATAATGGGGGATTTTGACTTCCTAGATATTGAATATTTGCTGATGTGGGTTCGTCTCTCACATGAGCAGGACTTATGTGGATTTACTGGATGACTGTTTTCTACAGCAGCATGTGAGAGATGCAACCAGAGGGAGTAATACTCTTGATCTGATTATCAGCAGTGATTATTCATGCATTAAGAATCAGCAGATAAAGGAACCACTAGATGGCAGTGATCACAGTGTATTTATATGGGATTTACTTAAAGATATAACTATCAGGGGTAATGGGAAGGGGTTTTGCTTTTGTAAAATTAACTATGGTGGTCTCAGACAGTTTTTATATTCTGTACTGTGGGACCAATTGATTATGTTACCAACAGCAAATTCTAAATGGGAAGCATTCAAGGAACTAATCTTGGCAGCTACTAGGTTTCTCCTACCATTTAAGAAATACTATTGAAGATTGAGGCCTAAATGGATATTAGATGAGCTAATAAGACTCTTGACAGAGAAGAAAAGTGCATGGGTTGATATAAATTATCAGGCAACACAGAAGCCTATGGTAGATATAAACTAGTCTGTAATCAATTCACAAAGGAGTTTAGGGAGGCAAAGGCTGAAATGAGAAATCTTTGGCAAAGGATGCAAAGAAAAATAGAAGAGACTACTTATGTAAACTCTAGAAGGAAGGGGATGAATCAGATTGGTCCACTTGATAACAGTGGTTCTACTGTTGATGATCCTGCTCAGATTGCTGAAAAACTGAATGAGTATTTTGCATCTACATTTGCACATGAGGAATTCTGTAGGGAAGTGGAGGACAGAAGCTTATTAAACTCTAACAGGGGTCCTAAATGATTTTGTAATAACTGAAAGGAAAGTGGAGGAGAAATTTTTGAAATTGTACATAGTCAACTGGGGTGGATGGGATCTATCCAGTTATATTAAAGGAGTTAGCAAAGGAAGTAATCAAACCCTTAGCCACGATTATGAGAGCATCCTTGAACTCAGTGGAGGTCCCATGGACTGGAAATGTGCAAATGTATCCCCAATTCACAAAGGGAATCGAAGGGTGACACGGGTAATTACAGACCTGCTAGTTTAACTTCTGTTCCCGTGGGGAAATGGAGTCACTGGTTAAAGAAGCATTACAGGATCATCTGGACAAGACTGCAGACACAGCATAGGTTTATTAAGGGGAAGTCTTGTCTGACATTAATATAATCTTTATTGATCTCTTCAGTGTTTCTGCACTAATAACTCTAAAGAAAAGAGATCAGTATATTTATTAATTCTTTGTTAATTTTGCATTACTCGGGCTTTAATCTTAATAAAATGATGTTATTTGCACTGTTTTTACTATTTGTTTATAACAAAATGATGCATGTATTAAGTTTGGAAATGGAAGCCAACAGAATTATCAACTGAACTGATACTGTCTTTTGACTTCCTAATTTTGTGAGATAGAATCTAACCTATAAAATCTAAATTCTTTAAATACTAAATTCAGAACTTAAAAAAAAAAAAAAAAAAAAATCTGTGTAATAATTTACTTATGGAACATATGTTTGGGTAACTAAGAGTAAGAACAGGTATGTATACTTGAACACACCTGTTCTTACAGGTGTGTTCAAGTATACTCTGTCTGGAACATTCTTTGAAATTAAATAATTTGGGGACTAAACCAGCTTTTGACACGTGTTTTCTTTTGCAGTAGGTTTTATTTAAACTAAAATTGAGTGGAATTTTTTTTTTTTTTTTTCCTATTCTAAAAAGTTTCCAATCGATTTTTGAAATCTCAAGAATTGATTTAGCTCCCAGTGAAACTAACTAGCTGTTTACTTTGAAGAGACGATTTCTTAGCTTTCGTCTTCACAATCAACAAATCTCAGGGCCAGAGTTTCAAAGTTGGCATTTTTGCTCATGAACAATTTTATATATCAGTTTCCAAGTACAGATAAATTTTGCAATAATTTTAATTTTTTTAAAGGACAATATTGCGTATGTGTAAAAATTATGAAATTGCATTTTTACCGAAGTTTGTCTCACTGACACCTCAGCTAGCAGCGAAGGGAGCTGAGGGAAAGGTTTTTGTAATTACTTCGATATTAATCGTTAACTACTTTTCTGAAACAGTTCTGGAGAAATATTAAACATGGATATTCTGGTAATGATATAAAAATAACTGCCAGCTGTTGATATATAATCATTATCTCATAAGGCCACATAAGAATGATACCATAAATTATAAATTTAAATATAAGTTTAAATTTCTTAAAAAATATATGGGTGAGTGGATTCCGCAAGTGGAAATTAGAATTTAGTTGTATTTCTTGAATATGCTGGTCAGAATTATGAACTGACCAGTTATAATTGGTGAAAGCTATTAATTTTACTTATTTAAGTTTTGTGTAGAGTAGGGATAGCCTACCTTTTCCCATAGTAATGTCACAATGCCACCTTGGAGAAGATCTAGAAGCTACTGAGGTCAATTCCCCCCCCAACACACACTGACCCATGTTTCTGCCAGTAACTGTTTTTTTCCAACTATATAAAGGAATTTTATGATAAGCACTTGTAATAAAAAAAAAATACATTAAAATCTGTTATAGGTTAAGGGATAAATGTTCATCCTCACAGCACAGAATCAATATGAGAAGCTTGCTAGTGTCCCTACTTACCTATACTAAATTAAACATGAAAGGCAGTAAATAAGAGCTGGTAAATAAGTTTCTCATTGCACAGAAACCTGGTTTAAAATTTCTGGCAATAAATGCAGAAAAGCTTAGAAAATGCAGCACTTTCCAGACTTCTTTGACGCTAAAAAATTAAGTGCCAAAAATAATTTAGCACTGCATAATTTTGTAATTATTCAATATGCACCTTTGTTGTTCCTTAGCTGTAAGTGCAACAGTACATGACTTCCTTTGTTCCAGGCCAAAAACAAGACCACAAGAATAAGAAAGATGGATAATGTATATTACTAGGCACAAGCTTAACCAAAGCTACTTGAAATTGACTAGGTCGGTTATTAGTCGGTCGGCTTTCAAAGAGGAAACATCATATCCAGAGCTCACCAACCTTCATGTGTGGAGCATGTGAAGAAATGCCATAAATGTTTTACACTGCCCTATCATTAATATTCAGACACCTGCCTTTAGACAAAAAAAAAAAAAAAAAAAAAGAGCTTTTATTGTGTCATTTAATATTTTGTGCTGAAACCTTTTGCTTTTATGACCACCTTCAATCTTCATGGCATACTCTCAACCAGCTTTTTATAAATGTCAGGTCATGTGTTTCTCCACTCGGCCTTTAACGCAGCCACCAGTTAGGCCTTGTTCTTTGAGTGATCTCGATGTGCACATACCCGATGATCCAGTACATCCCAACGATGCTCGATAGGGTTCAGATCAGGACTCTGGGCTGGCCAATCCAACTTTTCCACGCCCATGTCCTCAAATCACTGTTATTACCTGAGTAGTATGGCATGGTGCATTGCCTTGCTGATATGGGCCTTCCCCAAAGTATTGCCATAATGTTGGAAGTGCATAATTGTCCAGGATGTCATGGTAGTGCACAGCATTCATGGGTTTGTCGATAATGACTAATGGGCCCAAGCAAACCATGAAAAGCAGCGGCATACCATGACACTGTCTCTACCAAACTTCATTGTTGGGATGATACAATCAGGAAGGAACTGTTCCCCTGGCATTTGCCACATCCAGGAATGGCCACCAGACTAGGTGAGTGTGAACCTCACCTCATCTGTTTTTTCTACTGCTCTGAAGTCCAGTATTCACGCTTCTTACACCATTTTAATTGCTGTCTAGGTGATCAGTGGCTTGTGAACAGCTGCACGACCATTGTAACCCATATCATGTAGTGTCCTTTGTATTGCACTAGTGCTGACATTAGTTCCAATACCCTCACAGAGGGTTTGGGTGACTTCAGATGATGGCAAATTACGATTTGCCCGCACAGTTCTTTGCAGAATTTTCTTGTCCCGTTCTGTTAGTTTTCATGTTTACCAGTCCGTTTTTTTTGGCAGATTCAGTCCCATTCCTTTTCCATTTGCATATCACATCATTAACTGTTGACCTAGGGATCCCCAGAGTGAGTGCTATGTCTCTTACGAATGCTTGCTTATGTGGCATCCTACTATCATTCCACGTTGTAAGTCTGTTAATTCTGTTGAATGTGTCATCTTGCATGCCCACTTTTGCAATTGTCTGTTTAAAGCCCAGTGTGCATATTTATAGCAGGTTCTGTGACACGTTGCATGCATAGGACCATGGAGGGGATGTCTGGATAATAAATTTCCCATCCATGGAGGTGATGTCTGGATAATAATGGTAGAGCAGTGTATGTATTAATCAGTAATTGTGTTATAATCAATCAGTGATATCAGTATGCTGTGAAAAGAAATTAGGATGAAAGCTTCTGATCTGATGCTAAGATTTTTACTTATACTTTTTGGAAAGCTCTGAGCTATGACATCGTTGTAAGCTTCAGAAAGCTCTGCTACATGTTTAGCTTCATTTCTGATTTTTTAATCGATTGCATAATCTGTTATGCATTATCAAAACCATTCTTGAATATGTTGTTTAAAATATTGTCCTTGAGTTTTGCATCCACAAAGATAAATCATATACCACAAAAAATCAAGTTTGATATTAATCAGAATTTAATGAGTTAATTTTTAAATTCAAAATTAAGTAATTTCATTTGCATTTGACTAACTGACATTGCAAATCAGGACATTATAAATAGAAGGATAGCATTTGCCCCAGTACTGTAATGGATGCAAGAGTTTTAGGTGTGCTTTAATTACTTCACATATATACGGTCAAATCTGATGTTGGCATTCCTCTTCCCCCCTTTCCTAACTCTTCCTCAAATATTTTGATATAAAATTGAACGAGAGACAAATAAAATTATATCACTGCAAAGAGAATTTACTGATTAAAAAATGAAATTAACTACTAAATGTTAAACTTGCTACTTATATCTTTAATTTAGTAATCAACTATTTTTTAAAACATTTAACTTCATTGAATGATATTTTAGAATGTATGTTGGTAAATGTTAGGAGTTAATATTATAGTTATATATTTAAAGTACTGCTATAGTTATACATTTAAACTATTTACATATGGATTTTATAACTAATGGTATACTAGTTAAGTCACCCCCCCCCCATTTTTTTTTTTGTTCTCACATCACTAACATGAGCTGTGTGAGTCACAAATGGAAAGTGTGTCATATCTTTGCTGCTCCTAATGTAGAGTCTTGTAATAAAAGCATAAATTTCAAAAGTTACAGTTAAGTTTTGTTTTTCAGATATTCAAAAGAAATTGGGAAACCCTGTATCCAGAGCAGCAATCAACCACTTAATTCTGATGTGCAACATGATGGAGAGGAAAGTGTATTGATTGTCACACCAATTCTAGTAGCAGTGTTTGTACTTTGTATGGGAGGCATGTTACTTTTGTTGTATTTCTTCTTTGATTATTTAGGTATGTGATTTGTTTCATAAAAAAAAGTAATATATATTTATATCTGCCTATGGTTAATTTGAGTTTATTCCTAAGTTGCCTTGTGAGCCTTCTATCAAACTTTTAATTCATGTATCTTATTTCTTTAACAAAAAGTCACCTGGCAAATGATGTAAGAGAGCAAGTTTATATAGCACCAGCCAAAAAAAAAAAAAAAAAAAAAAAACACAAATACACACTTCTCCCTTCCTTATCCACCCAAAATTTGTCTAGTTCTTCCTTGAATTTATTCAAACCATTCCACTTCAACAACCAATTAGCATTAGGATTAATTAAGGCAATAGATAGATAAATTATTATCTCTTATAACTAATTAGATTTTATAAATGTAACTTAATAAATATAACAATAACTAGGTAGGAGGTAAACTCGATACTGAAATATATATAGTGTTATTACTGCATTGGGATATAAGTTAGTGTAATATTTTGAAATGTATTGAAATTGAATCAAAATAATTCCTCAGTCCAGAGAGGCAAAGGGTAGTGGGAGTACTGTGGCTCAGGGGAGAACTGAGGGGGGTTGGTTGTCCTCTGAACCTCTCAATCACAGTCTTTTGAAATGTACTGCTTGTTTGACGTTTCAGGATATATCAGGAACAGAACATGATA
The DNA here is from genome assembly GCF_048544385.1 of Mastigoproctus giganteus. Taxonomy (NCBI): domain Eukaryota; kingdom Metazoa; phylum Arthropoda; class Arachnida; order Uropygi; family Thelyphonidae; genus Mastigoproctus; species Mastigoproctus giganteus. The sequence continues at coordinate 214,476,076 of NC_143583.1, forward strand.
TTGTCAAGGGGGATTCTTTGTGTGTGTGCTCGATGTAAGACATATGAAGAAGTTATGGCCCTTTATGAGAGCTTGAAGAACAGAGTAGATGCCCTTGTAGGATTTAAATTGGAAGGCCCATCAAGCACTCAGCTACCCACATCAATGCGAGAGCTTGCACTTGAGCATCAGACAACACAGCAGCAAGGCAAAATGTACTGGTCCCAATGGAACTAGTTGTAGGTGATTCTATTGTCAGGGAAATGGAGAATATATTCAGTAAAAGGATAGGTGGAACAGGACCAGGGTATGTCTGCCAGAGGCAAAAGTTCATGAAGTTGTAGAGCAGCAGATGTCATCTTTTAAGTGCACAAAATATGATATTGTTGTACACATTGGCACTAATGACATTAAGAGTAGGAAAACAGTGGAATTACTAAAGTACAGGTCAGTGTTGGAAAAAAGCAGTGGTTTAGAGTTGAATTTGAAAGTGTCTGCAATTCTGAACAGACACGATAGGAGGGAGTATATGATGAGAGCCTTGTCAATCAGTTCGACCCTGGAGGGATTGTGCAAGGCTCATGGCATAGAATTTTTCTCAGCCTGGTCTGTGCTTGTTAACAGGAGAGACTGCTGCTACAGGGATGAGATACACTTAAATAGAAAGGGTGCAAGAATATTTGCTGATGCTATCGAGGCAGTGTTGGTGGGTCGGAAAACTGCGAGATTGGGGGATATACAGACTAATAGATTAGCAGTAGCCGCTGGCAGAAGTGAAAGTGATTCTTTCACTGCTTCTATTGGAATGAGCAGCAGCCTGGAAAACAAAGTGCTGGGGATTTCAGGGACTGCTGGGAGTCATCATGGAACAAGTAAATACATGGGCTGTGTTAGGGTAGATAAGAATAAGAACAGGTGCGTGTATACTTTCATGTAAACCAATGTTAGGAGTTTAGTAAGTGAATTTGAGGTGCTGGTCAAAACATCCAAGGCGGATATTGTTGGGATATCAGAGACACGGTGTCACACAGATATAAGGAATGCAGAATTGGAATTTGAGGAGTACAATGTCTGCACAAAGGATAGACAGGATGGGGAAGGGATGAGGGCTTATGCTGTTAGTTAAGAAACACAAAATATAAAGAAGTGCCTCCAGTTTACATGGGTGGACAATGCTGAGTCAGTTTGGTGTGACATATGCACTGGGAAAGCATAATTGAGAGTAGAAGTGTGGTATAGGCCTAATGACTCATGAGTATAATAAACAACTGTACAGAGAAAGAGAGTGGGCCAGTAAATCAGACTGTTTTATAATAGGGGATTTTAACTTCCCAGATATCAACTGGAACTAGTGTGCTTTACTAGTGTGCGAGTGGGTTGATCACTCGCACGCTAGCAAAGCTTTTGTGGATATATTGGATGATTTTTTTTCTATAGTAGCACATTCGAGAGGCAACCAGAGGGAGTCAAGTTATCAATAGTGATTAGCATTGGGATTAGTTCAAGCATATGATGCAAGAAAGCAAGCTTATACAGCATCAGCTAAAAAAAAACTTCCCATTTCACCCATCCGGTCACTCCAAATGTCTATCTAGTTTAGCCTTAAATTTGTTTAAGCTATCAACTTCCACAACAGATGGAAGTCTATTCCAGCAATCAACTACCTGCTGGCTAAAGGCAAACTTCCGCATATCTATTCTACAACTCTCTTTTCTCAACTTGAACTATGTCCCCTCAGGTTCTTAATCTGAGCAAGCAAAGGTATCCCATCAGCATTGAGCCTGCTCAAACCATTCAAGGCATTGTATACCTCAATCGGATCCCTCGCAGGTGCCTAGTCTCCAGATGCTGCAACTTGCAGAATTTAAGTCTTTGTTCATAAGAGCACCTCTTTGTTCGCCTCACCACTTTTGTTGCCCTTCTCTGTATTCGTTCTAGCAACTCTACATTCTTCTTAAAATAAGGCCTCCAGACCTGTATGCAGTTCTAATGGTATGGCCTTACCATTGCCTTATACAAAGGCATAATCACCTCCTTGTCTCTGCTAGCAAAATTCCTATATATCATTGACAAAACACCATGACCTGCTCTGAAAGCACGTCTGCACTGATCAGAGAACTTCATATCCAACTGCACAATAACCTCCAAGGTCTTTTTCTTTCTCCACCTCCCTGAGTGGAGTACCACACAGTTGATACGTTTCTTTCGAGTTACTGCTACCCATATGCAATACTTTGCATTTGTCAATATTAAACTTCAGTTGCCACTTCACAGCCCATCTACATAACTTTTCTAGATCCTGTTGCAGTTGCATACTGTCTTTACTATCATTAACAACCATGCCAACCTTTGTATCGTCTGCAAACTTGTCTTGTATTGAGGGATTTTAACTTTCCAGATATTGACTGGAACTTGTGGGTTGGTCACTCACATGCTAGCAAGACTTTTGTGGATTTATTCGAGGATTGTTTTCTACAGCAACGTGTTGAGGTGCAACCAGAGGGAGTAATATTCTTGATCAGATTATCAGCAGTGATTATTCATGCATTAAGAATTTGCAGATAAAGAAACAACTAGGTGACAGTGATCACAGTGTATGGATGTGGGATTTACTTAAAGATGTAACTACCATCAAAGGAAAAAGGGAAGGGTTTTTGTTTTCTTAAAGGTGACTACAGTGGTCTCAGACAGTTTTTAAATTCTATTTTGTAGGATCAACTGATGATGTTACCAAGGATGAATTCTAAATTGGAAGCCTTCGGGGACTTAATCTTGGAGGCTACTAGGGTTTTCATACCAACTAAGAAATATTGTTCGAGGTTTAGGCCTAAGTGGATTAAAGAGGCTTGTATCAGAGAAGAAAAATTCATGGGATGCAGATAAATTATCAGGTGACACAGAAGCCTACGGAAGATATAAGCTAGTCTGTAATCAAGTCACAAAGGAGGTTAGGCAGGCAAAGGCAAATTATGAGAAATCTTTGGCAAAGGAAGCAAAGAAAAACAGCCAAGAGTGCTTTACTTATATTAATTCTAGAAGGAAGGGGATGAATCAGATTGGTCTACTTGATTTCAGTGGTTCGAACGTTGATGATCCTGCTCAGATAGCTGAGAAACTGAACGAGTACTTTGCATTTACATTCACACGAGGAGTTACTAAGGGAAGGGAATGCCAGAAATTTATCAATCTCTAACAGGGAGCTAAGTGATTTTGTAATAACGAAGAACAAAGTGGAGGAGAAATTGTTGAAGATAAACATAAAAAGAGTACCTGGGGCAGATGAAATCTATCTCGTTATACTGAAGGAGGCAGGAAAGGAAATAAGCAAACACTTAGCCATAATTATGAGCATCCTTAGAGTCAGGAGAGGTCTCCAAGTAATGGAGATGTGCAAGTGTATCCCCAATTCACAAAGGGGGTGCATTTTAAACATAAAAAAGGCACCTGGGGCAGATGGAATCGATCTAGTTATATTGAAGGAGTCAGGAAGGGAAGTAAGCAAACCCTTAGTCTTAATTATGCAAGCATCCTTAGAATCAGGGTAGGTCCTCATGTATTAGATATGTGCAAATGTATTCCCAATTCACCAAGGGTTTATTAGTTGAACTTCTGTTCCAGGAAAAATAATGGAATCACTGGTAAAAGAGGTGATACAGGATTACCTAGACAAGACTGCAGTAATATTTCAGACACAGCATGGGTTTGTTAAGGGGATATCTTGTCTGACCAATTTGATTGGATACTACGACGGTGATCACAAAGGAACTGGATGCAAAAAATAATTTTGATATATACTTGGATTTCAGGAACGCTCTCTGTTGCACATAGCAGACTGCTGTACAAATTGGAGCAGTATGGCATTAAGGACAGGTTGCTGCAATGCATAAAGAGATGGTTGAGTGGGAGAAGACAGAGAGTGGTACTCAATGGACGCTGCTCTTCATGGACTAATGTTATCAGTGGAGTTCCCCAGGGTTCGGTGTTGGGCCCACTGTTGTTTTGTATATATCAATGATATTGATGAAGATGCATCAGGCTTAATGTCCAAGGTTGCAGATGATACAAAGGTTGGCAGGGCTGTTAATGACAGTGCACTACTGCAACAAGATCTAGAAAAGTTGGGCAGATGGGCTGAGAAGTGGCAACTGAAGTTTAATATTGACAAATGCAAAGTACTGCATATGGGTAGCAGTAACCCAAGAGAAATGTACCAACTGTGTGGTACTACACTCAGGGAGGTGGAGAATGAAAGAGACCTGGAGTAATTGTGTGTGCGGGTGGCTCGAGGAGGTCATCTGTTGTGCATTTTGCCAATTGTGAAGTTTGGAGGAGATGGAGGTTATGATGTTGTGACTGTTTCTCATGATATGGTTGTTGTTGGGCACATAAGTGACTTAGGCCATATTGCACCATTGTGTATTATTTATGTGACAAGGATGTGTTCATGAGCCAATTTGCATATCATGCAATCTAAAAACCCAGGAATAACTCGCATGTAAAAACCCTACTCCCTTACTCCCTCTGGATTAAAATTAACTCTTTGACAGGACCTGAATCCAGACCTCTACAAGCGTTGACGATAGCAAAACCACTATACTGTCATGGAGGACCCATGGTCTGGCTTAGGCCCTTTGGTCGTTGTGCAGGGAACTCACTGATGCCTGCCTTAACATTTTGGACAATTCCATGCTCTATATTATGAAGCAGTTCTTCAATATGGATCCATATTTGTTTCAACAGGACAATGCTCCATGCGATACTGCCAGTGCTGTTCAAGAATGGTTCATGGATATGGATGTGCAGAACTTAATTGGCCAGTGTAGGTCCCAATTTGAAAATCCAATGGGATGAACTGGAACATCTGACGAGGGCCAGACCAACAAGTTCTATGTCAGTAGCTAAGCTGGTTGCTGTTGTGTAGGAGGAACTGAGGATTATACCTGCTGCAATCTATCATTCATTTAGTAGAAGGCCCACCCAGGAGGGTGGATAGTGTTATAGAAGATAGAGGACCAATGTGTTACTGAAGTGATTTAGAGTGATGTCAATGTGAATCTGACATTGCTGAATACTTTTTTGGGGGGTAGTGTATCATCCTCAGTTGCCATTATATATAATCAATAATGATAGTAGATTAAAATACACATTTCAACATTGTGTTTTTAAAAAACCTAAATAATAGTTATTTCATTTTTCTTTCTTTTTTTTTTTTTTTTTTTTCAGTGTATGTCATAATTGGGTTGTTTGTTCTTGCTTCAATTATATCTGTATATAACTGCTTAGAGCCTCTTGTATTGCACATTCCTTTAGGTACTTACAGGTAAGATCTTTTGATAGCATAATTGTATTACAGTGTTGTGTAATTTCATATTTTGTATATCTTTGTTCATGATGCACCTTTCTCCATATTGTATCATTCAGACATTGTGCTGGTTAATATTTTTATTAGTAAGAAGAATATTCTTTTATTAATACATTTTAAGTCTAGGACAAAAGTCTGAAGCTATGAAATATATGAAAAAGTGATTTCTCTTTGTATAGATAGCTGTGAGCACACTGGGTTTTCTACTTAGTGCATTGAACTCGTATTGTGGAGGAACTTTGTCATGAGTTGCCTTGCCATTGTAATACTCTAAATAAAAGGGCACTACTTCAATGGCAAAGTATTTTGCTTTTTATTTACAGTGCATGCCACTTTCCAGACCCAGGTTTTGATTATTTTTGTGATGTCATCAGGTAGGCATTGTGATGAGATTCCAAAAAGGACTGATGTGCAGGTCTGAGAAGTGGCATGCACTTAAAATAAAAAGCATATCTGTTCTCTGTGATTTGAGTGCAGCACCTATGTCCTCCTTCCAGAAAATTCAAAGTATTGAACACTGGATTCTGAAATGGACTAAACCAGCCAAAAAGCATATCAAAATCTATATTTTATGTAGCAACTTTATCTGTACCCCATCACACACAGAATCAGAATTGGCAGCTTCAAAGTGTTTATTAACTTAATATGCTCAGATTCAGGGATCACAGTAAATTGGACTAATGAACCACCCACATCTCTGCTCTAGTTTCAACTGGATCAAATCAATAAACAGATTATTCCCATATACAATAATTCAATATACAATAATCTTTGAGCAGTCATATATCAGTTTGGATCTGAGCAGTATAAACAGAGATGAGATACCTCTGCACTGAAGTCTGATTTTTAGACTTGCTGATTTCCAGTCTATAGCAAATTAACAAAATTATATCTTTTCCTTTAAAAATACCTCTATGGGATGATATACTGGCATCAATAGAAGGAATTGGACTTCTAGGCCTGTACATTTACTGTAGTTGATATCTCTCTCTCTCTCTCTCTCTCTCTCTCTCTCTCTCTCTCTCTCTCTCTCTCTCTCTCTCTCTCTCTCTCTCTCTCTCTCTCTCTCTCTCTCTCTCTCTGTGTGTGTGTGTGTGTGTGTGTGTGTGTGTGTGTGTGTGTGTGTGTGTGTGTGTGTGTGTGTGTGTGTGTGTGTGTGTGTGTGTGTGTGTGTGTGTTCCCCTTCTTTTCTCCTTGTGTGTACATGTGAGGTTAAGGACAACCTTTATGTAACAATCACTTCCCCGTGATATCCACTCTTTGCAATGAGAGGCCATGCCACCTGTCAAGGATGCCATGGTAGAAGGATCAAACATGCTGATTGAAATGCCTTCAAGCATGTGGCAATGTTTAATACAAATATCAGAATTGAAAGGAATCTTGACTTAACTTCACACCTTCCATAACTCAGGCAGTGACACCTAAGCTCATTTGGGACAAAGTCCAGATAATGAAGGGCAGCAACACATTGTACCTTTCATTGAACCTAGAGCATAATGGATCTGCAATTGTGAACACTCTAGGAGACATTTGTTTAAGTACCTGCCAAAACGTCTTACTTCCCTGAGTTTCTAGCACTCAAACAGAAAACTGAAAAGCAGCAATTGAAGTTGTTTTCAGATAGCTGCGAGGCCTACAACCAGTCTTTCACAGAATTGGAAATGAAAGTGGCGCTATTTCTATCCTAGGCAAGTTCCATTATGAGATGATTAAACATCTTTCATTTGAATCTATAAATTGGTTGCTCTGTCTGTACTACAGAAGACCAGTTTCCAGGCTCCTGGCATAAGGCAATCGTGCTTGCATTCCCCAAGCCAGGAAAAGATTCAAAAAAAATACCAAACAATTACTGTCCAATTGCTCTGACAGGCTGCTTGTGCAAGATCCTCAAAAGGATGGTCAATGCCTGCCCCTTGTGTTATTAGAAGCTAATCATCTCCTTTCCAGAATACAATGTGGCTTCTGAAGGAGCAGGTCAACACTCGACCATTTAACAAAACTGGAAATGTCTATTCAAATTGCTTTCCTCAAACACTTGGTGTCAATTTTCTTTGATATGGAAAAAGTACATGACATTGCTTGGAGATTTGGAATTTTAAAAGATATCTATAATCTTAGTCTTAGGGTGTCATCTAGCATTTTTTCTTAAAAATTTTTTTTTTCAAACTGCTCATTACAGTGTTCAGACAGGGTCCATTTTGCCAAGAGTTCCCCCAAGGGTCAATTCTGAGCTTTTTGCAATCAAAGTTAATTCTATTACTGAACAACATTTTCCAACAATGAAAAGTGCTCTATTTGTTGATTTCAGTATCTTCTCTCAGTCATGTTATATGAGGGTCACTGAAAGGCAATTCCAGCAAGCCATCGGCCATCTCATTTCCTGGGCAGTGGCTAATGGTTTCAGGTTTTCATCTCAGACTGTTTGCGTACACTTTTGTCATAAACAGAACCTTCACCCAGAACCAGAAGACAAAACATCATTCCAGTAACACCCGAGACAAAATTCTTGGGGCTTATATTTGATAATAATTGGATAATTGGGGCTTATATTTGACATTCTTACTGCATATCTATCAAATGCGAAGTGCACAAGGGGACTGAACCCATATGCGTCATCTCGTCTAATAATTGGGGAACAGACCTCTGCACTTTACTCCACCTCTGTTGTGCACTTGTTTAATCTAAATTCGATAATGGGTCCCAAGTATACACATCTGGTAGACCGAGTGTACTTTGATGGCTAGGCCCATTTCACCATCAAGCCATCCACATTGCTACTTGGAGCATTTAGAACATCCCCTGTCTAAAGTTTATATGTTGAAGCAACTGAACCACCTCTGTCACTTCAACAAAGGCAATTGTCATTAAACTATACTTTTAAACACAAATCCCTACCAGACAACCCTATGCAGACATCTGTTTTCGAGCCACAATGGGAAAATCTATAACACCCATCAGACTGTCAACTTTCCCTTTCGCATTCATGTCCAAGAGCTGCTCAGAAAGCCTAACATCAGAGTAGATAACGTTGCCCACTCACCAAGGCAACTTTATCTACTCTGATGGAATGTTCACTTTCCGCCGTGCGACTTCTCCGTTAATGATGAGAGAAATGTTAGCACTTCATCTGTCTATCTGCGGTTCTATGCTGCCCATCGATCTGCTTACTTTGCTTTCCTACCTGTCTTCACTGATGGCTGAAAATCAGAATCTGTGGGATCAGGTGCAGTCTTCCCAGAAAGTATAGTATCTGAGGAAATTCCTCACAAGTGTACATGTATGTACATATAATTTTTAGAAAAAAAAAAATCTGATTTTTGAATGAAAATTGATATTTTACTGTATTATGAATGATAAACTTCACTTTAATATAGGCTAACCTAATCTCTCAGCTTAATGACTTGATAAAGAAATAAGTATTAGATGTTATACATTTAGTCAAAAAAAAAAAAAAAAAAAAGTATTTTTGTTATAATAATTTTAATAGGTTTTTATTTTAATAGGTTTCCTGAATGCCACTTGTGCATATTCCACTGCACAGTTGAAATTAGACAATTAGTCCTCTATGCTTTTGCTTTTGCCATAACTATGTTATGGGTTGTTTATAGAAAAGAAAGGTGAGTAAGGTAATTAAACTTTTAACAGCTGTTCAATTTGCATTAAAAAACAGTATTTTTACTGTGTGTAAACTGAAGCAGTTCAGTTGACATGTGTTCAAAATATTTACAATTATCACATGATAATTGTGATTTGGAATCTAATCCTGCTTTAATCACATGAGAAAAGCAGGATTAGATTCCAAAATATTTTTATACATGCATTAGTATTAAGTCTTTCATGAGTGAGTTATCTGAATGTGTATACTCTGTGGTTAGTCAGTTTCTGAGAATAGCAAATGTGTAGAGTGACTATTTCAATCAATTTTGAAATTTGCACTCAATCTAATTTTGATTTTATTGGTGAACGCTATAGTAAAATTGTCAGAGCAAATCAAAATTTAAAAAAAAACATAAAAACTCTTTACTTTCAACTTTTTTTTTAAATTCAATAATGTTTTCTACATCTGTCTACCATTTGATTCAATTTTATCAATTTGTTTATTTTATTTTTGTTACACAGAGCATTAAAACTATGATAAATGAATTAGCTTTCGGCTGGGTGGCAGCCTTCATCAGATTAAAATACTTTGAATGGCAGTTGGAATAGAGATGCACTGCCAGGATGGTGCGTGAGGCACGTGGTTAATTGTTTGTTGATGTTTGTGGCTGTGACGTATGGTGGTGACGTGGCCAGCATTTGTCTATGGACAGAATTACTGCTTCTGTGATGGGGTTAAGTTGACAACCACTGTTCCTGTTCAACGAGGTATCCGAGCATTTTATACTTAACGATTCCAACCAGGTGCGCCTTAGGTAATGGTGGGACTTGTCTACAACCACGACATCGCGGTGTGGGTCGATGTCGTGGTGGGTTGTCCAGACATGCTCGGCAATAGCTGAGTGTTCTACATCCGCCAAACGGATCGCCCTTTTATGTTCTGAGAGGCGTTTCTCGAGACGACGTCCAGTCTCTCCAAAGTAGCAGCTCGTGCAGTCACGGCAAGAGATGCGATAGACCAAACCACTCTGTAGAAGGGTGGGAACAGGTGTTTTTATGTTGGAAAGGAGAGAACGCAGTTTCTTGCCTGGGAGTTGGATGCACTTTACCCCATGCGATCTTAGGATTCTACCGATCTGCTGTGACAGGTTGGGGTAGTATGGGATGAATGCCCTCGTGGAAGACTCGTCACTGTTGGCGTTGCTGTTGGTCGTCACGTTGTCGCGTGCTTGTAGATCACATCTGTTAAGGACATCGATGGGGTAGCCACACCTCGTAAGGTCTACTTTGACTCTGGTGATCTCTTTGCGCCTTTCATCTGCAGAGCTGGAGTGTGTCCAGGCGCGAGTTAGCAAGGTTCGGGCGGTTGAGAGGAGGTGGCCCCGTGCGTGTGCTGACTGGAAGTTGGTAAATTGGCCAGCACACATCGTAGTTGACAACCACTGTTCCTGTTCAACGAGGTATCCGAGCATTTTATACTTAACGATTTATGATATTTATCGTAAGCTTATGTGTGCTGGCCAATTTACCAACTTCCAGTCAGCAAGATCACATCGCCTTTTGGTGTCGCTACGTAGACGATGTGTTCGTAGTGATCCCTAGAGACTCAGGTCAGCGACTCCTAACCCACCTCAACTCACTGTCGCCCTTCATAAAATTCACGATTGAGCTGGAGTCGAACAACTCTATACCATACCTAGATACACTTGTCCGGCGCGAAGACACATGCTTGAAGACGACGGTTTATCGTAAGCCTATGTGTGCTGGCCAATTTACCAACTTCCAGTCAGCACACGCACGGGGCCACCTCCTCTCAACCGCCCGAACCTTGCTAACTCGCGCCTGGACACACTCCAGCTCTGCAGATGAAAGGCGCAAAGAGATCACCAGAGTCAAAGTAGACTTTACGAGGTGTGGCTACCCCATCGATGTCCTTAACAGATGTGATCTACAAGCACGCGACAACGTGACGACCAACAGCAACGCCAACAGTGACGAGTCTTCCACGAGGGCATTCATCCCATACTACCCCAACCTGTCACAGCAGATCGGTAGAATCCTAAGATCGCATGGGGTAAAGTGCATCCAACTCCCAGGCAAGAAACTGCGTTCTCTCCTTTCCAACATAAAAACACCTGTTCCCACCCTTCTACAGAGTGGTTTGGTCTATCGCATCTCTTGCCGTGACTGCACGAGCTGCTACTTTGGAGAGACTGGACGTCGTCTCGAGAAACGCCTCTCAGAACATAAAAGGGCGATCCGTTTGGCGGATGTAGAACACTCAGCTATTGCCGAGCATGTCTGGACAACCCACCACGACATCGACCCACACCGCGATGTCGTGGTTGTAGACAAGTCCCACCATTACCTAAGGCGCACCTGGTTGGAATCGTTAAGTATAAAATGCTCGGATACCTCGTTGAACAGGAACAGTGGTTGTCAACTTAACCCCATCACAGAAGCAGTAATTCTGTCCATAGACAAACGCTGGCCACGTCACCACCATACGTCACAGCCACAAACATCAACAAACAATTAACCACGTGCCTCACGCACCATCCTGGCAGTGCATCTCTATTCCAACTGCCATTCAAAGTATTTTAATCTGATGAAAGCTGCCACCCAGCCGAAAGCTAATTCATTTATCATAATTTTAATGCTCTGTGTAACAAAAATAAAATAAATTATGAATCCAGAGCACGCAGGCGTGTTTTATTATTTATCAATTTGTGTTTTAATTAATAATAAAGCTGCCTTAAATCCTTTACAGTCCAGCATTATTTCTGGTCTTCCCATTCTAGTCCAGCTCAAAAATGAAAAAAATTAATACTGAATATTGAGCTTCTTCAAAAATTATTTATTTTAAAGTTTATATGAGTTATTATATAAAACCGATTGATGAAACATTCACCAGGATGGATGCAACCCTGGTTTTCTGGAGTGTCTCACAACCAAACTGTTTTTCTTCCACTTTCTTACTTTATAGAAGTTTTTTCATTTAGTCCCATGTTAATAATCACACCAAAAAAATCCTTTAGTTCATTTATTGAAACCAAAATTAGTATGACCATAAGGAACAATCAGAAAGTAGCTTATTTGAAAGAGTTTTGTTGGCATAACTTTTAACATTATTTGTTTCATTTAAAATTTCTTCAAACAAAGAAAAACAGTTGTAAATATTCAAGTTCAGCTTTTGGAAATTTGAATTACTCAAAAGAAATCGCAGTTTGACACAGTAAAGAGAAAAATGTCTGAATGAAACATTTACCTTGCTTGGTCTCCAGTTTTCCACATGACACCAGCAGTGGTTGATAGGTAGTCATCAATTTCATCACTGCTACAAGATATATCACCAGTATTGAAAATAACATCATTGTCACTGTCAGACAAAAGTAAATCAAAGTGTGAATCAGAAAGGCCTTTATAAGATGTTGATTCCATGGCTAAATACTGTTTTTACAGACAGTAAATACACAATGAAAACTAAAAATGAAGGAAAACTAGAGCCACCAGCTGGTCGCATTTGAATGTAAACATTCATTAAGTTCATCAAATTGCTTATATGAAGTATAAATAGAAAGCAGTTCAATAATTACACCAGAAGAGCAGGAAAACCCACTTTATAATTGCCAAAACAGAAAGGCATGTATGATGCAACATTGGACCAGAAGAGAAAATTAACCCTTTGCTGTCCAATGTCTCATCAGACAAATTGATGAAAATCATTTAGCAGTTGTTATTCAAATCCCAATTCTTGCATCAGGGTAATTTTATCTAGTCATGCACACACAAAAGTAATTATAAACACCATAAAATGTTGGCAGTTTTTTTATTTATCTTTATAAATATAGAAATTATTATACTGCCAGCTAGCAAATTCCAGTCTTTTTGCAGTCTTATCGCCAAATGTTTTGTCTCAATCTATTTTAATTAGTTGGTAGTATAGGAGTAGAAAGAGAGAGATATTCATTGAGGAAGTAGTATTTGATGCCTCTTGATGAACTCAATTTTTTATGATACAGAAACAGCAGTCATTGTTATTGCTTGATGGCCCATGCCATTACATAGTGAACAGCATGCCCAACTTCTTTCTTGATCACCAAGTGGCATTCAAAGTAGAGATAATGAGCATGTTTAGCTGTATACACCAAAGTTGTAATTTTGGTGTAAAAGATCCATGCACATAACAAAAATTACCAGATGTATTCAAACAGCTATGGTGCCACTGTTTTTTGATATCGATTGATTGTCAGAAAACCATTTATACAAGAAAAAATAAGGGTGATGAAACACACTGCTGACCTCAAGTGTACAGAAGTAATCTTTGACAATTAATGTGTGTAAGAAACTGTTATAGCAGATTCTTGTATGTGTCTTATTTTCATCACTTAGTTATGAAATTATTATTATTATTTTTTTTTTTTTCAAAACTGTGATTTACTGTAAAACTTTTGTGTCCAGATTCAGAATTAACATAAAGAATTAATTTTAAATGTTACTTTCCTTTTATGCTACCAAAACACTGTTGAATAGTGTAAGTGTATAATAAAGATAAAGGGGCTTATAAGGGAACAGGCATTCTGTGTGTTATCAGACATTGTCTAAAACACTGATGGATTCAATATTTTTCTATTTTAGAAGATTTAGGAGGAGTTCGGTTGGCCTGCCTCCCTAAAATCCACTTGTGCATGCCTTCTCATTGGTAAGTCCTGTTATGTCACTTTGATGGCAATGAACATGTAGAATTGTTCTCATCAAGATGCCTGGTCGCTTCAAGACATGAAAAGGAAAAGGCCAGACCCTCCAGTACTTTATGACGACATGACAAAACAAATGGCCCTCAGTCCCAAGCAGCTTTCGCTCTCCCTCTTACAGTAGCAAGAGGATCATATTGGAAGCAGAGGGTGCTAAGAATCTGTGGGTATGACCAGTTTACCATTCATGGAAACTGAACTTGGCCTGTTATAATGTATAATTGCTCATCATTGAAGCTCATCATCATATTAGAGCTGGAAAAGGAATTAGAAAATGTGAATTGGAACTATCATCGGCTTGACTGAAACAAGAAAAAGAAATTGATCACTCATAAGTTTATCAAGTAGAAATTTGCTGCACGCCAATGGAAACAGTAAATAGGGTGAAGGTGGAGTTGGCTTTTTGATCCATAAAGATATTAAAAAAAAAAACAATTTTGGAATTCAAAAGCACTTCACCAAGGGTGCCAAGATTACTACTCAGGATTTCTAAGAGGTAAAAACTAAAGGCTTATAATGATATATGCACCAACAATGAGCCATTATGATGAAGAGATTGAAGAAATGTACACAGAAGTTGAGAGACTTCCAAATGAACAAAAAACACACTATGCCATCATTATGGGGGACTTCAATGCTAAGGTTGGAAAGTGACAAAACAGCACAGAAAGAGAAACTAGGGAATTTTGGAATTGGTAAAAGAAATGAAACAGGTGAAAGACTTGTGAAATTTGCAGAATCACGGAATGTCAGTAATGAACACGTGTTTCAAGAAAAGGGTGAACAGAAAGTGGACATGGAAGCAACTGGATTAACAAATAATGAAATTGACTTCAGCCTCACTAACAGAAGATATATTATGAAAGATGTTACTGTCTGAACAAGGTAAATGTTCAAAGTGATCACAGAATGGTGAGATGCACACTTGATATAGATGTAAGAAAAGAAAGGAAAACACTGACTCGAGTAAATAATATGAAGGCCTTTGAGATAACAGAAGAGGAGAAAAAGCAGTATGTACTGGAACTTAAGAACAAGTTTTGAGCTTCTGTAGACCTTTCAGGAGCAAGGTATTGACGAGGAATACAACAACTCTCTTAAATTGATAAAACCCGAGAAACTTATAAGTAAAAAGAAATGCAAAGAAGAAAAAATTAGTCAAGGAACACTTATCTTGATGAACCAAAGATGACAAATGAAGAACAAGATAAACACTGACATTGACAAAATTGAATATTAAAGTATACATAAATACACACTTTAATTACAGGTGACTCCCGCTTAACACTGATAATTCATTGCGGAAAAACAGAGTGCTAAGTGAATCCACGCTAAGTGACCACCGCATTCCCATAAGGTAACATATGTATTTGTGAGTTGTGGTCGGTGCCATAAGATATTTCCTAAACAATAATAAACAGTTGTGAAATGATCCACAAATGTAAATCAAAATATTTAATATTCAAATATGAAATATTCTGCATTACATACGTATATAATTACCAAACTATTTACGTATCAAAATTAAACTTAAAATTCCAATTAAAATCATAAATTGATCTAAACTGATTTTAATTGATTTAATTTAATCCTGAAAAATGTGTCGATTTTAGGTTGTACTTTAGCCCTCTTCCTGGTAAACTAAAAGGGGTTTTAATTTTAAATCCCCCGCAG
Source organism: Mastigoproctus giganteus (assembly GCF_048544385.1). Classification (NCBI taxonomy): domain Eukaryota; kingdom Metazoa; phylum Arthropoda; class Arachnida; order Uropygi; family Thelyphonidae; genus Mastigoproctus; species Mastigoproctus giganteus. The sequence continues at coordinate 214,491,442 of NC_143583.1, forward strand.
CTTTACCACCCAAAAATAAAGTCAACCGATCCTTCGCTACTTTGAAACCTGGCATGTTTTTTTTTTTTTTTTTTTTTTTCTTCTTTCAATATGAAATTTCTTTTAGGCATTCGTTTCCAAAAAAGTCCTGCTTCATCTATCATGTTTAACAAATCTGGTTTGCTATTTTGAAAGGGTCACTCATGAGCTGGATTTAGGGAATAATTTCAACATTGTTTATTTAGATTTCAGCAAAGCTTTTGACTCAGTCTCACATGAGTGGTTGCTTTATAAACTGGAACAGGTTGGAATCACTGGTAAAATCCTTAGATGAATATCAGGATGGCTTTCAGGGCAGGAGGCAGAGGTTGTGATAAATGGCTATTCCTCAGATTGGGTTGATGTAAGAAGTGGGGTTCCGCAAGGATCAGTATTAGGACCACTGTTGTGTTTAATTTTCATAAACGACATGGATGAAGGGATAGAGGGCGTGATGTCTAAATTTGCAAATGATGTTAAAATTGGTAGAGTAGTTAATGAACACTGTCAAGCTGAGCTTCTTCAGGGAGACCTAGATAGACATCAGGAATGGTCAGAAAAATGGCAGCTATGCTTTAATCCAATAAAGTATAAAGTATTACACCTGGGAAACAGTAATCCCAAAATAACTTATTCACTTGGTGGAGTTCAACTAAACCCAGTACTGGAGGAAAGGAACTTGGGTGTTACGATACGGTCTGACATGAAATTCTCTGAGCATTGTAAACAGGTTGCAAGGCCCTGGTGTACTTACATATTGCAGTTTTCAAAATGACTTAGAATAAAAATCACATAGAAATCAATCATGTCGTAGCAGATTTATTTTATTTTTTTCCAAAATACGAATCCAGTGTAGTCTGCCTCGCTTGCCTAAGTTTTGTTTGTAAAATGTCAGTCCATCATAACCAGACTGTTATATGCTTATAACAGTCCATCTGATCGCACCCTCGTCTAACTGTATCTGCCCTTTCAAATTCACTGTCATGCTCCTCTATCAAATTCATGCATTGATCATGCAGTGATAGATCTTTTTCTAGAATTTGAATTAACAATGATTTTTCTGGTGTCGATTCAGATTCTTTTTCTATGAATGCCGCATTAAATTCTAGGTCTTACAGCTTTTCATTTGTCAAAGGTTGATTGTGGGCATTTAGTAATTCATTCAGATCATTTGTTGTCACACCATCGATTCCTTATTCAGTTGCCACATTACTCATCTCTTCTTCAATTCCGGGACTCGTATCTGACTGCAAGCTCTCTTCATTTTCTGGGAATAATTTTTTCTCTTTTTAAACAAGATGTTGAAACTTCTTTGTTATGAATTGCCTATAAGATGCTAAATTTTTTTTCCACCATTCTCTCATACTGTCCTTGTCTTGACCACCAGTGTCTGCAATTGTATAAATAGTATACATCTTAAATAGTATGCCTTGAATATGGCTATTACTCCTTGATCCATAGGCTGCAAAATTGATGTTGTGTTGGGAGGTAGGAATTCAATTTGAGTTGGAAAATCACTATGTGATTCCAAATTAAGAGGATGACCAGGAGCATTATCTAATAATAGTAAAGCTCGAGGTTCAACACCTATTGGCGCCTCCGTAGCCAGGTGGGAAGGAGCAGCAGTGCGTAGCATACGCTTCTTGATTAGACCGGGGTTCGAGCCCGTCACCACCAAATACGGAGGATGCGGAAAGGTCATTCAGGGAATGACCACCGCATATCCCGGAGCAATATGGCCTTAGTTGCTAATGCTCCTAAAAACCAAATAACAACAACAACATCAACACCTATTTTAGAGCAATAATTGTTAACCGATAGACAAGAATAATTTTTGAACCAGTCTTCAAAAATTGTTTGAAGAATTGTTCAAAAAAATTAATTATTCAAAAAATTAATTATTTTTTATTTGGAAGAGCAACTACAAAGCAAACAGTTACTCTTCCAAATAAAAAAAAATCATGTAAAATTGAATCCACGTAAATCTGGGTTTACCTGTATACAGAGTTATGCAAAGCCATTAAAAATGACTCAGAGAGGGCATAAGAAGATTTAACACAAGAAAAGTATAACAAGCATTAAGGGAAAACAAAGGGCTTAAATCACAGTCACAAGCAGTAATACAGAAGTTCAAATAATACTGAATTTGAAGAATAGTGATAGTGTACTTATTAATAGATGAAGATATAATTCAAAAACAGAAGACTACTATAAAGTATTATATAAGGAGCAAGGGAGTGCCAGCAATGGGGAAGGTAAATCACAAACTTGCAACACACATACAACATACCCAATATCCTTCCTGTTGAGATAGAATATGCATTGAAGAAAATGAAGAATCAAAAAGCCCCAGGTGAAGGTGAAGTTACTGTAGAGTTATTAAAATTAGAGGAAGAGACACGACACAGAAACTGGCAAGACTCTTCACAAAATACATTAGGAAAGGCATGACTCCTAAGGAGTGGAATAATGCAATCATAATTTTGCCGCATAAGAAAGGAGACAAATCAGAAATTGGAACTTATAGACCAATTATAAACCTTGTTGTTCACAAGGGTCATCACTAACAGATTAGAAAAATACTCGATGAGAAACAACCGAAAGAGCAAGCTGGCTTTAGGACAGGATTCTCAACTATGGATCACTTTCACATAATAGCACAGCTTGTGTAGAAAGCAAATGAATATAAAACACCATTATGCCTGGCATTTGTGGATTACAAAAAGGCATTTGACTTCATAAAGCAATGTTTTGGGCACTGTAAAGACAAGGCATCAACACCCCATACATTATGATTTCGAAGAAAATATATCAGGATGCTACCTCCTTTATTACACTAGAGACAAAGACAGTAGCAAATTTAAAATTGAGAAAGTAGTTCAACAAGGAGACAATATCTCCAAAGTTGTTTACTGTTCCCCTTGAAGAAGCTTTCAGAAGATTGGACTGGTCGCAGTTGATGTGAATGAAGAGTACCTAAACCATTTATGATTTGCAGATGACGTTGTGATCATAAGCCATGATCCCGAAGAATTAGAGGAAATCCTTAATCAGTTATGCAGAGTTAGTAAGGATTTTGGACTAAAGATGAATATGGCTAAAACAAAAGTAATGATGAACAAGCATTCCACAGAAAGGGATATAATCGTTGAGGGAGTAGAAATTGAAAAGGTGGATTCATATACTTATCTTGGACAAGTCTTCAAACAGTCCTATGGGGCTGGGAATTTCCATACTATAATAATTAATGATAAACACCAGCCAAGAAATTAAACTAAAAATTTACTATACAATGAAATAATATACAATGAAATGTGATGCAAATAAAATAAAAACACTGATTAAATTATAGTTACAATATAATTTAAAATATAGTTAAAAACAATAAAATTAATTAAAATAAACTAGGTTAAAAGCGATAAAACAATGAAACCTGGAGCTTTCGGAGAACTGCCGTCTCCTTCTTCAACAGCATACTACTAGTGCTAAGACACATCCTTAAGTAGCCGGTCCATGGCACTCATGCACGTGATCATCAGACACATGATCTACATTCTCCATGCGCGTATCGGAAATGGAAGTGCCTCGGGAACGTGTCAAACAGAAACGGTCATCCCTTCTGAGGACAACTGCCTCAAACAGGGGGTGTAAACGGATCCCCCTGTCCCTGTTAATAGTATTGTGACTGGATGAACTGATTCGCAAGCTCTCGAGCCACTTGCATTCCCAAAATCCATGGGCGCGGTCAGTAATGACCGTGTCTTCAGGGGAGATCCGATGCTGCTTTTCCCAGAAATGCTCTGCCACAGCAGACCTCGCATAGTTAGCAGTCTTGATAGCGGTCGTGTGTTCCCCCAGACAGTCCTTTAAACGTCGACCCGTTTCCCCCACATAACTATTTTTTAACTATATTTAACTATACTTAGTTTTTAACTATATTTTAAATTATATTGTAACTATAATTTAATCAGTGTTTTTATTTTATTTGCATCACATTTCATTGTATATTATTTCCTTGTATAGTAAATTTTTAGTTTAATTTCTTGGCTGGTGTTTATCATTAATTATTATAGCTTGGACGAGTCATCAGTGGTAACAATGATAAATGGCTGGAAGTCAAGAGAAGAATAAATTTTGGATGGATAGCATTCAGGAAATATAGTCACATGCTTAGGAGCAATATCCCAATTTGTCTGAAAGAGAAACACTTGGATTAGGCAGCAAGCACAAGTAAAGGACATTCTTATCAAAACTAAAGAACTGAAATGGACTTCTCCAGTACACATAGCTTGAAGAGATGATGACAGATGGACTAAGAAAATAACAGAATGGCACCCAAGGAGAGCTAAAAGAAAACCTGGAAGACCACTATGGAGATAGACAGATGAAATTGAAGAGTTCATAGGTAGTAAATGGATGGCCATTGCACAAAACAGAAGGAACAGGAAAGTTGCTGGAGAGGCCTTCATCCTGCAGTGGATTAAAAATGACTGATGATGATGATGAATAAAGATAATTAATAGGTAAACAGTTTTATTTCTAATTTTGTAATCACTGAAATAGTAGAGACAAACATCTGTGAAACATACAATATTTAGACTCTGTTAAGAATTTACCTAAAAGTTTGGTATCACAGAGTGTGACAACAGTTTTCGTTAATTATTGTAAGGCTTAATATAAAAAAAAAAACATACTACAAAGTATTTTAAGATTTTTTTTTTTTTTTTTTATTATGCATTGCAAAATTTACTGAAAAAAAAAATATTGAAATGATATGAGAATTAGGAACACAGAATTAAATACTTAATGTCTTGTATCCACAATGGATACAAGAAACTTATTGCTGGTTAACCTTATGTTATTTTATAACAAGAACAGTACTATATCTGTGCCTATGGATTTCATTAGTATGAAATGCATAGGCACTTGGCGCTAAGAGTGAAGTGGGGAATTACCGTCCAGTCAATCTAACTTCAGTAGTAACGAAAAAATCATGGATGTAGTGATTAAGGGTGGAATTCAGGATCATTTAGAGAGATGAATTAAATACCTAATCTCTTGTATCCCCAATGGATACAAGAAACTTGTTGCTGGTTAAGCTTATGTTGTTTTATAACAAGAACAGTGACAGTACTATATCTGTGCCTATGCATTTCAGCAGTATGAAATGCATAGGCACCTGATTCTAAGAGTGAAGTGGGGAATTACTGACCAGTCAGTCTAACTTCAATAGTAAAGAAAAAATCATGGTTGCAGTGATTAAGGGTGGAATTTGGGATCATTTAGAGAGATATGGAATTCTGAAGGATACTCAGCATTGTTTTGTAAAGAGAAAATCATGTTTAACAAATCTGGTTAGCTATTTTGACAGGGTCAGGTCACTCATGAGGTGGATTTAGGGAATAATTTCAACATTATTTTGGATTTCATTTGACTCAGTCCCACATGAGTGGTTATTTTATAAGCTGGAACAGGTTGGGTTCAAAGGAGGAAGCAGAGGGGTGGGTGTGTGTGCGTGGGTGCAATTTACAGAAAGTAAACACAATTTCTAAGAATTTTGGATTTTTGAATGCAGATTTGAATTTTTGCTTCTGTTTCCTCTTTCTGTGTGCGCTGAGTATGAATTCTGTCACTAGTGGCTGCAGAAGAAATATCACAGCATATGCCTTGCAACTTCTGAATATTTCAAATCTGCAATTAAGATTTATTTATAAATCTAATGGCAGAATGACAGTAATAGGAAAGTGAAAGTGGAGGTAGGGTCTGAAAGAGATTAGGTGAGAGGTGGAAATTAAAATTAAAAAAATTAAATAAATGGGGCAGATGGGTTGTGTGAAGGTAGGGATTATAGAAAATAGTGAAAATATTTAAGAAATCAAATATTTGGGGGGGGGAATTAAAGAAAAATTTGAAAATTCCCTAATAATAGGTTCCCTTATGGAATAATGGTAGTGGGGGGGGATATTAAAAGTAAAAGTTAAATCCTGAATAATAGATTCATTTGTAGAATTATGGTAGGGGCATTGTGAGGTGGAGGAGATAAAAATTTAATAGTGTGGGTTATACAGTTATGGGAAGTGAAGCATGCAAATTGAATCAAGAAATTGGCATGTACTTGTCTTACTTCTAAATACCTGCTTATTTTTAATGAAACTAATTTAGGAAATGCAATGAGCTTATCAATTCAAAACACAGCAAAGAAGGTTTGCACTTGCTCCCATCCATAAAATAATTTGACATTCTGAACTTACTTTTGAAAATGATTAAGAAATGTATTCATTTTTATCCTTGGTTCTTGTTTAATGTTTAAATTTTTTATTGATTACAGTTTTTCTTGGATTCTTCAGGATACCTTGGGAATAGCATGCAGCATTAATATGTTAAAAGCTATTAGACTTTCAAATTTGAAGGTAAGTGCTTGAAGGTAATGCAAAGTTACAATTTTTTAGCTTTAAAAGAAATATTTCTGTACTAAAACATTTTCCACGTAATAATTTATTTACTTTTATTTTTTTACAGATATGTACATTTCTTCTTATTCTACTCTTCTTTTATGACATTTTTTTTGTTTTCATCACTCCATTCCTGACTGCAGTAAGTATCTTTATTAATATGGTAGATTAGTATGATCCATTGATGTGGAATTTTTTTTGTTGGCTATTGCTTTTTATTGATTTTTTTTTATTATTTTTTTTCTCCTCTCCTCCCCTTCCATTCTGATAGAAAGGAGAAAGTGTGATGGTAGAAGTAGCTACTGGAGGGAAGTCACAAGAACAGGTAAGTTATAAGGTTAGCTTGAAGGAGCTTAAAGCCCCTTTAAGCAACTGCTAAATAACAGCTTAAAATTATTGAACTTAAAACTTCATAACTATATATCCAAGTAAGAATTATAAGGTACTGAAACTGAATAATGATAAACTAAAATATAAAAACATGTTCTTTCTGAATATTAAAAATTCACAAAATTAGTTTTCCTTTCATTGATTGCTTCTACGAGATTCCACATGTTCCCTAAAATTATACATTGCCCTACTAATTTATTAGAGAATTTAAGATTCTGATATCTACATACCTTCCATCATATAAACAAATGAAACAGTTTAACATGATAGTTCAAATGGTACATCAGCCCTATGAGAAGGGTTAGTTTCATGGTGAAGTCATTAGAGACATATCATGGGAGAGGCAATGATAATGACTTCAGAAGAGAGACATGATCACAGGTATTTGTGTACATGATTTTCATTACAAGGTAGCATAGTTCACTCATATATTGATGCAGAGGGCATCCAGGGTCCTCAGTCAGTGACTGCTGTTGGACAAAACCAGCAGTAAGAAGAAAAACATGTCTGACCAGCAGACCAAGTCCAGAGCTTTTGACACCAGCACAGCATATAGGGAATTCAGGACAGTGGGTCTGTGTAGTTGTGTGGCAATGTGCAAACCTCCTGTACAAGCCTAATCTCTTTGCAGTGGAGTTCGGAAATGGCAGCAATGGCTGAAGGATCATTAGAAATACGAAATGGTCAAATGAATAATGGTTAACTTTGTTTGGCAGTGATGGAAGGAAACCAGTGGATGCTAAATGCCTGCTGCCCTCTATGCAGGCCACAGGTAGCATCTGGATCCTCATATGGGGACTGTTTTCTCTATATGTCACAGGCTATCATGTTCTTTCAAAGGGCTTTCCACTTGGATGATATGTATTTGAACATACAGTAGACTCAATTTTCTGGGATAGATGGTAAAAAACAAATCCCGAATAATCGATTTCCCAGTTAATCCAAAAATACAAAAGTCTCCGACATACGTAAGAGATACGTTCCAGGACTTCTTACTTCGTTGAGATTTACGTAACTCGGGAATTACTAATAACTTATTGCTACTATATTATTATTGACAAATCTGAATTCCGCCCGATATTTGTTAATGTTTGGCCATTTTGATACATCCTTATTATAATGATTCCTTAGAGATTTAACAGATGCTCGGTTTTCACACTTTTTTGTTTAACTGAAAACGCAACTCTTTTGCATTTACCCATCATTTTCGCGATTTCTAAACAAAAAAAAAATTTTTTTACTATAAAAAAAATTCCGACATCCCTAACATAAATAACAAAACAATTTTTCCTTTTGCGCTGCAACGGAACACAACAAACGATGCGACGCAATAAAACAAACTCAACATTTGGTCCGTTTTTTTTTAAGCGGCAGGTGTGAAGACAGAGAGGATTGCAAGATAATAGGTACGCAAATCTCCCAATGACGACTTATAATTCTGCTTGTCGTTTATTTACGACTTGCAAAATATCTGTTTATACCTATTCTAGTTATTACTTGAATTTTTTGATTTCTGGTTGGTTTTTTTTTTTTTTTTTTTTTTTTTTAATTTGGAGTCGAAGTGTCCTGGTTAATAGGGAGTCTGCTGTACTTCCAAATAGAGTTCATTCCATAATGCTAACATTGTACCTCTATGGTAACTTTGGTGAGACTGCCTTGCTTCACAACAGTAGTCTCATGGCCCACAGCATGAATTGTGTTGAAATGTTGTGCAGAGAACTTCAGTAAGCAATATCTGCTATACTCTCCAGTGGTTGTCAGACAGAAATCATATTAAGAATCTGTGAGATCATTTGAAATATCACAATAGCCAACAAATCTCACAGTTGGAAAGTTCATTGTCAAATAGGAATGGAATGACATCACTGATGATGTTCTATTCCATTCACAGATAACTGAAAATAAACAGATTACAGAGAGCAGTATGAGCAGTTCATTATATAATCAACTTAATTTTCTTTCTTTTTGACAGCAATCTGGTCTAGCAATTCAACTATTTCGGTCATTCTGTTACATGATTAGGGCCTCCGTGATGCGATTTTATTGCTTCAGCAGGCTGGCATTTTAATTAATGTCTGTCTCTCTCAGTTGTGGCAATCTGCATTATGTTCAAAATGCAGTAGCTTTCATGGATGTTGCATCCAGGGGTCCCCTGACAAGATTGGATGCAACATCTATTTTTGTTCCTTGCTATATCTATTTTTCTTTTGTGGTTGATCTATCGTATCATTGTAGTCGTATTTCACACTTTTTTGGCCTTGTTGTGGTCAGGTAGCACCAGTCTATTATTTATTGACATAACTTCGGCTTTATTTGCCCCTTAGATATGTGTTCGTTCCACTTTCTTTCCATTTCTACTTCTTCCTTTGTTATTTGTTTCTTCACTCATTTTTGGATATTGCGATGTGTTTTTGGATATTGCTTATGCAGCCACTTATGTTTGCGGTCATCTTTATTTTTATTATTAAACATTATTTTTACAGTTTTTTTATGCCAACCGTGCTAGCCGGGTGGGTAAAGTACCAACCTGGCAACCCAAAGGTCGCGGGTTCGAATCCTGCCTCGGGCTTGGATCAGAGTGGTGCAAAAACTTTGGGAGGTGCATTATGGCCACAGAAGCTGATGCACCAGCAACTAAAAAAAAAAACAGTTTTTATATATATATATATATATATATATATATATATTTATTTTTTTTTATTATTTTTTTTTTGTATTAATATATATTATATAATACACATAAATAATAAAATAAATCAAATCTGCAGCCATTGCCAATCCACTGCAGGATGAAGGCATCCTCTACAAGTTAGGTTGAGGGAATGGACCATAATCTGCAGTGCTAGTCCAGTGCAGACTGACAGATCGACCATATTTAGTAGTCAGTGGCTTGAACCTTGGCCTACTCAAAGAGTATGTGCTATTGCACTCATGCTCTTGACTACTCAGCTAAAGAGGCCTTATACATACAGGTAGCCCTCGATTTACATCGGGGTTAGGTTCCTTGGGGAACAGGTGCAAATGGAACCCTTTATATAATGGAGTCAATCGGAAAACACAGGGTTAGGTTCCAGGCACCAAAAATTTTACCTACCACTTTGCATCGATTGTTTTATTTTATTAGTATTCTTCATAGTTGTAGTAATAGTCATTGGAGGCATATTCATAACCCTACACACATTAGGACGGCTTTCATCAGTTTCTATCCTCCGAATATTGCACTAGGAATCAATTAACTACTTTTACCAGACATGGCATGTCTTTATTCTATTAAATTAAAAACTTTATAACATGATTTATTAATAGGACAATTAATAAAAAAATGTTAGCATAATAAATTTCCAACAAGTATAAATAGCGTAAACAACTAACCAAATGCTTCGATGCATGGACCTTTACTACTTGCATCCACGAGTGGTTACTTTGAGGGCGGGAATATTTCTCGTCTCTGATATGAATGTGCTAATTGCTGATTTGCTCAGATTGTTCTAAATCACATGAACAGTGCACGATACATAGCACAGCATGATGCCGATAAATTTTGTCTGATTTGAAACTTTCAATTTATAAAAAAAATTGTAAAAATAAATAAAGAAAAATAGCATTGTGGTTAGCGTTTGGCGCTATTGTGAATCTGTGAAAATCAGACCAGCGCAAAACTAGGGCTACCTGTATATATACACACACAGTAAACCCCCGTTTTATAATATTAATCCGTTCCAGGGACACCATCATATTGTAAAAATATCACAATATGAATGCAATAAAACCTCGGAAGTTGAAATTTTTTCTGTATAACTAAGCTATTTATATCTCTAAAAGGTAATTTTTATAATGGAAATTATACATATTCTCTCAGATGGGCCAGACAATCTGTACTTGCTACCTGAGAGTCTAAAACACTAATGAAACTGATATTCGGGTGATACTCAAGTCAAGTGGACCCAATTTCAGCGAAATCCAGACAGTCTGTGACAGCCAAATCCTCTGTTTGCACCTTCATGATGGTGGGACTGTTAATAATCCTGAGTATAACTCCCGTGCACAAGCACACTGTGGGTGACTATCCAGGTGTGAACCAACGTTAGCAGAGGTGGAGGTGTGGCGTCCACACCACATGGAGGAATGCCACACCTCTGTGTTACCAGGCAATACTAAGTGATAGTTGACTCTCATCAACTGGTACAATACCACCACTTTGCTTATTGGAGACTTGAAGTGGTGAAACCCATGTTTAGTCTACAGGACTAAGTTCCAGTCAACCCTTTCCATCTCTTCCATCATGCAGTATGACTGATGACTTTTGAGGTTATGATGGACATCATGGCGAGATCCAATCTTCCTTAAATTTCGAGGTTACAGCTCTAAAATGGTGTTTGCAGGCCGGCCGCTAGTGGGTACACCGGACCAAACCTATCGGTAACTGTTTAGGAGGCTTCTGGATCAGCTAGTGTATAATCTTGCTGTCTCTACTCTGCCAGATAGTGACTGGAGGGATTCTGAGTAGCGTGTATGCGGGGGGGGGGGGGGTGCATTGTCAAGGCCCTGTAATGTCAAGGATCTGGATATATTCTTATCGTGGGTAAGCCATATCCAAAAATTTGATTACTTCATACAGCATGTTCTCCCCCACTTTTTCTTACTATTGAGTACACCATGAATTGTCAAACTAATAGAGTAAGCTTATCTGCGAAAAGATCTGAACCTTCCAAACGCTTCCTAGTTCATTTCACAAATATACGTGGTCCCAGTTCTAATCTCAACAATGTCCATTTCCACTTCCAGTCTGCCAAACCCCGTGTACTTTTTCTGGCTGAATCTCAGTTATCGGTTGATTCAACTACTGCTCATCTCAGTTGCCAAAATTATTTGCTGTATAATTCCTTTCGCCTCGAAGGTGGTACTTGTGCATATGTCCATTCCGATATTCCCTGTGAGAGACTTGGTAATTTCGAATCTCCTCTTTTCGATTTTCTCTGGCTTAAAATCTCTCTACCTCATTGTGTCAAATTCATCTGTTGTCTCTACCATTCTCCCAACTCCAATAATCACTTGGATCTCTTTGACTTCCTCTCTTTGCAACTTGACTTTCTCCAGGCCAACTTTCCTAACAGTGAAGTAATTTTCCTTGGTGATTTTAATGTTCACAACTCCAGCTGGCTTCCATTTTCTAGTCACACTGATCCAGCCGATTGATGTGCTGAGGCTTTTGCAATTACTAATGACCTTGCACAGATTGTTCATTTACCAACAAAAAAACTGGACAATCCTAACCATACAGCCAACATGCTTCATCTTTTTCTCACAAAATAACCCTTCTAAATACACAGTCGAAGTGAGTGGCCCTTTAGGCACTTCAGATCACAACTTGGTGACTGTCTCTTCTCCAATGGAGCCTTTATCTCACGTCTATTCCCAATCTCGTGTTGTTTGGCATTAAAAGAATGCAAAATGGGGATGACCTGCGAGATTTCTTTTCTTCTTTTCCTTGGTTGCACTACTGTTTCAAAACTTCTGATGTCAACATTTGCTCAGATTGTGTCAGTGAAATTATTCTTGCAGGAATGGAATCCTTTATCCCACACTCCATTTTAAAATCTCATCCTTTATCTAAACCTTGGTTTTCCAACAAATGTGCTAAGGCTGTTCAAGAGAAGAATGTTGCATATCGTAATTCCCTTGTTTCTAATTCTTCAGTTACATTTTCTGCGTACACCAAAGATTGCAACAATTGTAAAGCAGTTATTAATAAGTCCAAACTAGAGTTTGAACAGGCTAAGAGCAGAAAACTTGCTTCTTGCCTTAATGGTAGCCGAGCTTTCTGGTCTCTTGCCAAAGCTATTGGCCACAACTTTTGTCCATCTCTGCTCTCACCTCTGTCAAAACCAGATGGTTCTGTTGTCATTTCAGCCAAGGATAAAGTTGATCTGCAAGCATCCCATTTTTCTTCCAACTCATGTATTAATGATCTTGGTAAAACACCTCCCACCATTCCCAACACACTCCATTCAATGCCTCCTGATGGTATTTCTCTACTTTTTCTCTAAACCTGTGCTCCTGAAATTACTCCTCTTCTTTGCTGCCCTTTTGACTTTCTTATTCCAAAGGTGTTTTTCCTTTGGCTTGGAAATTTGCTCATATCCAGCCAGTTCTTAAAAGGGTGACAAATTCCTCTCATCCAATAATCGTCCCATTGCAATTACTTCTACTCTTTCTAAAGTAATGGAGAAATCGATTAACCTCCAACTCTTAAACTACCTAGAAACCTTCCGTTGATCAGACGATCAACGATCGCCAGTATCATAGACTTTCGACTCATAGACTCAGACTTTCGATCGTGTTCGGCATAAAGCTCTTCTAAACAAGCTTCCATCTTATGGTTTACTAACTGTTTTTTGCAATTGATTATCCAGTTTTCTCTCTGATTGCTCACTGAGGGTGGTGGTAGATGAATCTCTGTCTTCCAACTTCTGCACTAATGCTGGTGTCCCCCAAGGTTCAGTTCTTTCCCCCACTCTTTTCCTCTTGTATATCAATGACCTTCAATTGACTAAAAATCCTATCGATAGTTTTGCCAATGATAGCACATTGCATTCTACTTTCCATTTTGAGAAATCTTGCAGGTAATTCCTTTGCCCTACTGGAGAATTACCTCCAGGTAATTCTCCAGTGTGGAGCAGAGACAATTTAGTTGATTTCAATCCTTCTAAAACTCATTCTTGTCTTATATCTCGCAAAAAGGATTCTTCTGCTCCTGTGCTTATCTTTGGTGACACTCCAATTTCTAGGCAAGTTGATATATCTCTTTTGGGGATTACCCTGACTTCTAATCTCTTTTGGGACAAGCACATTACAAATATTTCTTCCTCTGCATCTGAAAAACTTGATTTTCTCTTTCGCTCTCGGCGTTACTTTTCTTCTAAGCAGCTGTTCACTCTGTACAAATCGCAAATCTGCCCTAACATGGAATATTGTTCCCACATCTGGGGCGGTGTCCCCAAAACCTCTCTCTGGCTTCTAGATTCCATTCAAAAGAGGGCAATTAGATTAATTAATGGCTCATCTCTAACAGAATTTCTCCACTTGCTGTCTCATAGACTTACTGTTTCTGCTGTATGCCTTTTCTACAGACACTTCCATGGGAACTGTTCTTCTGAATTGTCTTCTATAATTCCTGCTCCCTCTTTCAAAACAGTCCGAACACGTGCAGCCAACATCCATTTACCATCAACTTCAACCGCACAGAATGAACTTTTCATCTTTCTCGTTTATTCATTCAACTGCCATTTTCTGGAACAACCTTCCTTCACATGTCTTTCCTTAAAATTACAGTCTATAGAAGTTCAAGTCTAATGTCAACAAATATCTTCTCCCATCTTCTCAACCTCCAAACCAAGTACTTAGTACCAAGCATGGTACTAAGTACTATAGGTTCTAATACGTCTCTTGTTTGGAGTTTTCATAAAAAAAAATATATTGATTAAAGCACAACACAAAAAATCACTTCAACTAAAGGATGCAAAAACAAAACACACAGCCAACACGTTTACAAATACTGCTTTTGGCTGAAACGAAGGGCCACATGGTCGGTCGTAGACAATGTATAGGTCACTGGATAGTTGAATCAGCCGCTTTATAGAATCAAATTTCAGAAAACCAATTGAAATCATTAAAATGCATTACAATTTCATCGTTATCATATGTTTGGTTATAAGAATCAATTTCGAGTGCCTCTGTCATATTTTTCTAAAGCACATTTCTGGAAGTCACTACCATAAAACAAAAACAATTTGCTGTTTCCAGTTTATTCGGCTTTTCTGTTAGTGCAATGTATTATAAAGAGATAGTAAACTCAATCTTATTGCATTTGCAATAATACCGATAGCTGGAATTTTGTGGGTTTTTACATTATTATGGTGAAATGTGGTTCCCCTTTCATGAAACCTTCAATTATATAAAAAAAACAAATTTTCAGAATCTTCTCTTCATTCCTATTTTTTAATTTTCATAAACTTGTTACTCCGTATCCCACTTTGCAACTAACATGTATGTAGCATGTTAGTTGCAATTTCTGGATGCCTTGTTCTTTTTTATTGATTGCTTATCTTTTTTTTTTTTTTTTTTCTTAACTGTTTTAAATTTTACAATTGAAAAAAAAAAAAAAAAAACTAAAAAAAAAAACTAAGTCTGAACAGAAATATCAATTAGTTAGCATGTACATATTACAGTATTAATTAAGCTATGTATGTAAGCATAAATTTATTTTTATTTTATTAACCTATGGAAAATATTCTTCCAATTTTCATGTATCATTTAATTTTGTTAATTGGGAAGGTAAAAATAAAGTGTGAATTTGTACTTTTATAGCCTGTGGATAATATTCCTCCTATTTTTGCTTATTAGAATTGCCGTTTAATAAAATTAATTCAATTCATAAACATAATCACAGTGACCAGCGCTTAGCACACATATCATAAAGTGATTTGATCAGTCAGTGAACCAGTCGTAAAGCGAGCGTACACTGTATATGTGATATTTATCTAAATGCAGCATATTAGTACGCAGCAATTCTAAAATAAGCTAAAATCGGCATCATTTTAGTTATATCTCATATTGTGAATATCTTCAAAACAAGTTGCCATAATATTGCACTGCTTCAAATAAGTAATGCTTTACCAGTGGAGAAGCCTATTGTTACTTGGCAGTACCACCACTCAGGTGGGCAGGAGCAGCAGTGCGTACCACACGCTCCTTGATTAGACCGGGGTTCGAGCCCGTGACAACCAAATACGGAGGATGTGGAAAGGTCAGGGAGTGACCACCGCATATCCTAGGAGCAATATGGCCTTAGTTGCTAATGCTCCTAAAAAAAAAAAAAAAAAACCACTCAGATGGCATCATTTAAAATTCAATTCGTAAACATAATCACAATGGCCAGCGCTTAGCACACATATCATAAAGTGATTTGATCATTCAGTGAACCATTCGTAAAGCGAGCGTACACTGTATATGTGATATTTATCTAAATGCAGCATATTAGTATGCAGCAATTCTAAAATAAGCTAAAATTGGCATCGTTTTTAGTTATATCTCATATTGTGAATACCTTCAAAACAAATTGTCATAATATTGCACTGCTTCAAATAAGTAATGCTTCATCAGTGGAGAAGCCTATTGTTGCTTGGCGGTACCACCACTCAGATGGCATCGTTTAAAATTCAATTCTTAAACATGATCACAACGACCATTGCTTAACACACATATCATAAAGTTATTTGATCATACAGTGACCCAGTCGTAAAGCGAGCGTCCACTGTATATGTGATATTTATCTAAATGCAGCACATTAGTACGCAGCAATTCTAAAAAAAGCTAAAATTGGCATCGTTTTAGTTATATCTCATATTGTGAATACCTTCAAAACAAATTTTCATAATATTGCATTGCTTCAAATAAGTAATGCTTCACCAGTGGAGAAGCCTATTGTTACTTATTCTCGGCGGTACCACCACTCAGATGGCATTGTTTCTGGGCTATTTAGCCCTTCCTCAGTGAGGTTAATTAATGACTCATCTCTAACAGAGTCTCTCCACTTGCTTTGTCATCATTGCATCACCAGGGTAGATGCAATGATGACAAAACAGTTATGAAGTATAGCTCCACAATATGAGAGATGCCTGATGGTGTATAAAGTGAATGACTAGAGCACTTTAAGCATTATTGCAAGTAATATTTGTGCAAATGCAGCATTATATGCTGCGTTTGCACAAACTTGTACATTGTCTAATTCTTTTGCAGCATGAGGCCTAAGCCCTTAAAATGCTCTAGTGATATTTATCTTCATGTACTGCGGTCACTGGCAGACAAGCTTTTGCTGATTATTATTAGGATGTGCTGATTGGTGCTAGAACTTTTTAATATACCATTTAGTTTATCCTTTTACTAATAATTAGCAATAATTTTATTAATTTTTATTATTATTATTTTTTTAATAGGGATTTCTTTTTGGTTATAGCTCAGGGAACACATACTTTTTCCTTGTAGTATTATTAACCAGCCTGTTTCTTATGATGGGCACTGATATCTGCTGTTGGCATTCTTGGCTTCCACTCTTCTCTCTAAAGCACACATAGCTTTACATATTTTTTATATACAGTCCTCCATATGTCTTATATATATATATATATATATATATATATACAGATAGTTCTGGACTTTACGCGTTAATTCATTCCTAGTGCGCGCTCGTAAAGTGGAAATTAAATCCCATAGACAATGTGAAAAATAGGGGTTAAGTTCTCAACAATGAAATTATTTAGCTAATTAGCTTGTTTAAACAATGATTGATTTATCCAAAGAAATTAAAACATAGCCTGTAAAATCAAGCAAATTATAATAATAAAGAAATTATTTATGACTTACAAATTTTAAAGAATGTTTATTCTTCATCATCGACTAAATGCGATGATGCGTTGATCACTCATTATTGGCTCGGCACTCGTTGGTTTGTTGCACAAGGAGTCGTCTTCTTCGGAAATGCTTCAAGAGGCATTTGTTTGCAAGATAATCTTTTTTTCTTTATAAATTTCAATAGATGCATAAGCATTTTTTAATGGCACACACAAACTGCAACTAACACGATTCGCTTGGAGTACACAAGTTTATGAAGCTTAAAAAAAATAGGAATGAAGAGAAGATTCAGAAAATTTATTTGTTTTTTATACGATTGAATATTTCAGAAAGGGGAAACACATTTCACCATAATAAAGTAAAAAAACCACAAAATTCCAGCTCTCGGTATTTTCACAAATGCAAGAAGATCAACTTTACTACCCGTTTTTAATTGCTTACAGTAACAGAAAAGCCCAATAAACCGGAAAGTGCAAATTGTTTTTGTTTTATGGTCATGACCTCCAGAAATGTGCTTTAGAAAAATGTCACAAAGGCGTTCAAAATTGGTTCTTATAACAGAACATATGATAACGATGAAAGTGTAGTGCATTTTAGTGATTTGAATTGGTAACTAATACAATTTGCACTATAAAAACGATCTTTTAGAGAGTTACAGTGGAACTTCTCTATTACGAACTTCTATTTAATGAATTTCTCTATATTACGAATTTTTTTGCAAAACATTGCACCTTGAAACGAAATTACATGTAAAATTAACCCCATAAAGCAGTGTTAGTCTCTCTATAACGAATTTTTAAAATAATTAAGAAAAGCATTTTTGAAGATTTTCAAGCATTTACTGCTAAACAGCTGCTCAAATATATAGCCCCCTTCCCTCCAAATTGCACATTAGCATCTGGAATTAATCATCCTTTTAGTGAATACTTGTGGCCATTGACGCCCGTAGGACGGTCTTTGTTTCATTTTTGTTACAGTTATAAAACCAAATGGGTTTCTTAAAAGTGGTCATAAACTTTACAATAAATAGGGTAGATTTGTAAATTGATGTTGGCTCAGGGGAAAGTGAAATTCGCTGTGGTAAACCTTTAGCGTGCTGCGGCAGCAATACATAGAATGCTACCATAGTCAGATTTTAGTAACGCCTACTGAATTACATTCACTTCTCACCTCAACCGTACCATGTGACCTTCCTGTCAATCATTATATGATATGTCTGTTCTCATCTAACTGGACTTCCAGTAGATGGTTTCATGAATTTTTTATTATTTTTTTTTTTATTTTGTTCTTTTAGAACAATTTGTCATCAATCACATAGGCTATATGCTCTTGTATTATTATTTTTTTTTTCTGAAAGGCAACATACAGCATATATTAACCATAAATTTTCTTTCGTGTATATATGAATGAAAGCAGAATAAAAGAAATTCACAAAGTCGTATATTTTTTCAAAGTGATTGATAGGAAAGGTCACGTGATACAGTTGAATTGGCAAGTGAACATCATTGAATAGGCTGTACTAACAATTCACTACATGGCCAGTGCACGAAGTTTGCGGTATGTGTGTATTGGCAAGAGCTGCAGTAGAGTAATTTTTACAATTGTGGAAACAATGTCGAAGAGAAAGTGTTTAAGTATTAATGATAAAGTAAAGATTCTTCATGATATTGACCAGGGTTTTAAGAAAAAAGATGATGCGGAGAAATATGGCATACCTGCAAGCAGCTTATCTACGATTTAAAAAAATCGAGAATCAATTTTAAATGCAATCAAAGGAGGAGCAGACAAGAAGCGAATTAAGTTGTGTATATACGAAGATGTTGATAAAGCTGTTCTAAAATGGATGCAAATGATACGTGAAAAGAATATAGCAATATCACTTCCAATAATTAAGCAACAAGTTCTGAAATTTGGACAGTCCCTTGGATATACAAAACTTAATGCGAGCACTGGGTGGCTAGATAAATTTAAGAAGCGCCACAGAATTGTGGAAAAGGTTATTTATGGAGAAAGTGTTAATGTAAGCAAAGAAGATTGCAACAGTTGGAGGAACAATACCTTAAAGAAGATTTTGGAAGAATATGAACCTAAGGATGTTTTTAATGCTGACGAAATGGCTTTATTCTTTAAATGTTTACCGAATAGAACACTTGCTTTTAAGGATGATAAATGTTTTGGCGGAAAACAAAGCAAAGAAAGAATCACTGTGCTAGTTGGGGCAAATAGGACAGGAAGTGAAAAATTAAGACTTTTAGTCATTGGAAAATCAAAAAATCCAAGATGTTTTAGAGGCACAAAATCTTTGGAAGTTGACTACACCTTTAATAAAAAAGCATGGATGACAAGTGATATCTTTGAAGACTGGATATTAAAACTAGACAGGCATATAACAAAAGAAAAAGGAAAAATCGTGTTGGTAACTGAAAACTGTCCGGCACATCCTGCCAGTATTTCTGCCAAACTTAAAAGTGTAAAGTTGTTGTTTTTACCACCAAATGTAATGTCAAAACTCCAGCCAATGGACCAAGGCATTATTAAAAATTTTAAATTTCATTATCGAAAGAGAATAAAATGAAGATTGTTGATGCGTTATCAGAAAATAGAAACTTGGATTACAATTAACCTTAGAGATTGCATCTCTGAACTGGCAAAAGTTTGGACAAGCGATGTCACTAAATACACTATTCAAAATTATTTTTCGAAAGCGGGATTTGCATTGAATACAGAAGTCAAACAACAACTGGACGAACAAGATGAATTGCCCCTTTCACAACTGAAAAAATTTTGGACATTATTAGAATCGTCCGGAAACATCGAAAATGAAATAACACTGGATAGTTATGTTTATGTAGATCAAGATCTGACTACAACAGAACATCCAAATGAAGGTGAAATACTGCTGAACAGTGTTAGACGTGACCATGATCATGAAGAAATTAACAATGACGCTGAAGACGCATCAGAACAACCTGTAGAAAAGCCAACTCGCGAAGATATTATTAATGCTTTTAAAATGGTTTGTATGGGTCTACAGTTTTGTGAAAATGTTCCTGATAATGTTTTTAATGCTCTGAACAAATGTGAGGTTTTCTTTGAGAATCAGACAATTTTTTAATTGTACTGTGCAAACGAAAATTACAGATTTTTTTTTTTAATTTGTTCTACTTATCAGCGAAAATTGTGTAAACGTAATTTAAATAAGTGTTTTTGAAATAAAATACATTAAAAATAAATGTAGATTCATTTTCTAATTAAATAACAATTTCTAATAAAAAAGATATTCTTTGTATAACGAAATTTCTGTGTAACGAATTTTTTTGCTGGATTTATCAAATTCGTTATAAGGAAGTTCGACTGTATATAGCGAAAATTTCAACTTCCGAGGTCGTGGAACGAATAACCAAAAAACAATGTGTTATTGGGTTCACATTACGATATTTTCACATACTATGGTGTCTCTGGAACATGTAAAGATGGGTACACTGTATTGTATAGCTACGTGCGTGATTTGAAATGCGGTATTTATGAATGTTTACCATTCATTTTATTGCAATTAATGTTCATATTTTCGATTTTGTTGTTACTTAATACTTTGGAAGAAAAACTCAAAAGCGAGGACTGCCTGTGTGTATATATACAGGGTGTCTCAAAAATATTGGTACAAACGTTTAGGGGAGGTAAGTAACATCTAAAGGAATGTGAATTGCATAGGAACCCATACCGGAAATGTCACGGGAAAGCAGTAGCAAAGGCACAAGAGAAGAAATGACACAAGACAGTAATTAGTGGCAAACATTTATTTGACATAATATTAACAATGGATTACGAGATAGATGCATTTCATGATGTTACAACAGATGCTCGAAGGTTCCACCATGAGACGCGATGCATGCATCACACCGACACAGCATGGATTGGCAGACACGGTTGAACACACCTGGAGTTTCTTTGAGAGTAGCAGCAGCGCAGACGAGTCTTGCCACGAGGTCCATTTCAGTCTCCACAGGCGATTCATACATGATAGATTTGAGGTCCCCCCACAGAAAGAAATCAAGGCTCAATAAATCAGGTGAGAATGGGGGCCAGGCAACGGGTCTACCACAGCCAATCCATCGACGCCCAAAGCGCCTGTTTCAATGATCACGAACACACCTTCCATAATGGGCAGGTGCCCCATCCTGTTGAAACCAAATGTTGCGTCTCACATTTGCTGGAACATCATCAAGTAACCCTGCTAGAACTTGTTCAAGAAAGATCCGATTGGTCAGGAGCGGGAGTGCAGTAGCACACGCTCTTTGAGTAGACCGGGGTTCAAGCCCCTGACTGCTGAATACGGTCGATCTGCCAACCCGCACTAGACTAGCGTGGCAGATTATGGTCCATTTCCCTCAGCATAAATTGTTGAGGAGGCTTCCATCCTGCAGTGGGTTGATAATGGCTGCATTTTACCTTTATGTGGGATGGTAACAGGTATGGACCAACTAAGCAGTCACTGACCATACCTGCCCACACATTTATTGCGCAGCAATGTTGTGCCGCATGGGTGCGCACACTGTGTGGGTTGTCGTGAGCCCACACACGAGCATTGTGCTGATTGAATAAGCCTTCCCGAGTGAAATAAGCATCATCCGTGACCAATACATAGGCTGGAAAATTCAAGTCTTGAACACTTTCTTGGAGAAACCACTGCGCAAAAGCCACACGTGCAGGATGATCTTGGGGGAGCAGTAACTGAACCCTTTGGAGATGAAGGTATGTAAGGAATCGTCGTGCCAGACATGCTGTACACTATAACGAGACACTCCTAAGGCAGAGGCAATGGCACATGTGCTGGTAGTAAGATTATTCTGGACGGCATTAAACACACTTTCTTCCATGGTGGGAGTTCACATCGAACGTGGTCTGCCCGCACTACTCCTGTTACCTCTAAATGACCCATAATCGCACAAATTTTGCTGCTCATGCGCAAACAAATGGTGGTCCGGTACATGTCTGTCTGGGAAGCGTTTTCCATAAATTTGTTGAGCGGCTCGTCCATTGCCCTCTGCTAATCCATACACTAGGTGCATGTCTGCCAGCTCACAGTTCGTATATCGATGCATGCTATTCGTGTGGCGACTACTGCTTGAATGAGTAAACCAGAAATTTTCCCTCTCGCGAACTGATGAACAGTGCAGTCTACCGACTTATGGCGACATTTCCGGTTATGGGTTCCTATGCGATTCACATTCCTTTAGATGTTACCTACCTCCCCGAAACGTTTTTACCAATATTTTTGAGACACCCTGGATATATATATATGTGTGTGTGTGTATATATATATATATATATATATATACATACACACACACACAGGGTATCTCAAAAATACACGGCATAACTTCAGGAATAAGTTCCTCATATGTAGACAATAAAAATATTTTATATCAATATAGTTCCGGAAATACTTGGTTCCCAAGTTATTAACCACTGGAATGTCTTATCTCCCGCAGGTGTTTTCCATTCCGACCATGTACCCAAATCAGGAGCAAGCGGACATGCACTTTATGTATGGTTTGGTGGACGGCAATGCTCTGGAGGCTCGTCGTTTGTACCACAAAAGGTTCCCAGAACAAAGATGTCCAGACGGGAAAACGTTTGAAGGTATCCATTGCCGCCTTTGTGAACATGGGACCTCTACACCTCGTGCTGCCGACAGAGGACGACCAAGATCTACGACTCCTGAAGTAGAGGAGGAGATTTTGGATGTTGTGCATGCCACTCCTGGAATCAACACACACAGAATAGCAATGCAACTGGCTGTTCAAATTTCGTCTGTTTGGAGAGTGTTGCGAGAACACCAACTGTATCCTTACCATCTGCAACAGGTACAGGCCTTGTCACCAGCAGATTACCCTGCGCGAGTAATGTTTTGCCAGTGGTTCTTGCAGCAGTGTGGTACAACTCCTCACTTTCCTGCCTTAGTGATATTCACAAATGAAGCACAGTTCACACGAGACAGAATCCAAAACTTTCACAATAAGCATGTATGGGTTGAGGAAAACCCACATGCAATTCTTCCATCACATCACCAATAGAGGTTCAGCCTCAACATCTGGTTGAGTGTTTTTGGTGATAAGTTATTTGGGCCCCATGTACTTCCAAACAAACACAGGGCAGGCGTTCAGAAACTTTCTGGAAAACAACATGCCTGATTTCTTGGCCGACACGCCACTTCGTCAACAAGCACACTTCATGCACGACGGTGCTCCTGCACATTTCAGCCACCTAACCCGCAATTACCTGAATGGAAGGTTTCCTGGTCGGTGGATAGGTAGAGGTGGACCAACTGCCTGGTCTCCACGCTCATCTGATTTAAACCCACTAGATTTTTTCTTGTGGGGCCATTTAAAGTCATTGGTGTATTCGACTCTGGTAGCTGATGTGGAAACTCTCTGCAATCGAGACAGGTTGTGAGACAATACGAAACATGCCAGGAATTTGGCATCGTCTTCACAAGTCATGAGACGTCGATGTGAGGCCTGTATTCAGGCAGAAGGTGGACGTTTTGAACAATTACTGTTAGGTGATGTAAACAGTTAAGTGTCATAGACAGACCTTCAAAACTCGGATACCAAGCATTTCCGGAACTATGTTGATATAAAATATTTTTATTATCTACATATGAGGAACTCATTCCTGAAGTTATGCTGTGTATTTTTGAGACACCCTGTATATATATATATTTTTTTTTTATAGATTATTCTACATGGAATATATAAATACTCCACACTCTGACCACCTGGCCGACCAGGCTAGCCGGGTCGGTAAAGTGCCTGCCTGGCAACCCAAAGTTCACGGGTTCGATTCCTGCCTCAGGCTTGGATCAAAGTACTGCAAAAACCTTTGGAGGTGCATTATGGCCACAGAAGCCTATGTGCCAACAACTACCAAAAAAAAAAAAAAAAAAAAAAAAAACACCCTGATAATCAATAGAAAATTATGGCTAATTTTATTATGGTTTTATTATGATTAATACCTTAACATATTCTTATTTACTTTCTTACCATCTAAAATAGGATTACTTACATGCATTTTTTTGCTTTTGTGAATATCTGTTGATTTGATTCATGAAATTTAAGTTTTAATTTAATGTTTTTAATTTTAATGCAAATTTAATTTCAGCTTCCCATGGTGTTGCGTATTCCCCATTTCCAGCAAAATCCTTTATCGGTGTGTTACCAGCAGTATTCTTTGCTAGGATTTGGAGATATTCTGGTTCCTGGTATGAGTTGAGATTATGTAGATATGATGACCATACAATTTTTCTATTTTTTATTATCCTAATAATATATA
The DNA here is from genome assembly GCF_048544385.1 of Mastigoproctus giganteus. Taxonomy (NCBI): domain Eukaryota; kingdom Metazoa; phylum Arthropoda; class Arachnida; order Uropygi; family Thelyphonidae; genus Mastigoproctus; species Mastigoproctus giganteus. Next base: position 214,516,047 of record NC_143583.1, read on the forward strand.
ATAATAGTAACTTCAGTGATTATTCTGTTTAAATTTATAAATATTTAATTTTGGGACAAGATTTTTTTAAGTACAAGAATGACTGTATGGGAAAACGTCCATTAAGGTTAATACAATTGCCATTCCTACTCATAAACTCTTTGAGCTAAATCTTAGAAACAGCTTGTATCATGCAGGATTCCCAAACACAACTCAGTATGACCCCCCCCCCCCAAAGTTTCACAATCTGTTCAAGTTTCAGGGAGTGTTTAAAAAATAAGAGTTAGGTTTTTCGTTGTATGCCAATTACCTGTAATGAAGATAAAATATAGATCTAAAGATTTACTCTTTGTTAGGGTGTGAAGAAAATTCCTGTACAATTTCTTTGTGCAATAAAACATATATTCAGTTTAACCTGGCAGTGATAGTGCTTTCCCAGTAGGCACATCAGCAAAATATCTGTTGCACATAAATCACAGGATAAATGGCTGTAACTGACTCTGTCTTCCACAATATACACTTGGTCGTCGACTTACAACCTATGCGACTTACGACCACAAAAAAAAAAATAATAAATAAATAAATTAATAATAAATCAGGAAATCACTACTGGTGACACCCACAACCCAGGTGAGGAGGCACATAAACCAATTAAAATGTAGAGAAGGTTTGAATTTAACCTCATAGAGAGAGAGAGATATAGCCTAGCCTTAGAAACGAAGGTATATTCAGTATCGCTGAGTAAAAGATAAAAACATTACTGTATCTAAAATGAAAAATAAAAGATTATAAAAATAAATCATAAAGATGATAAAAAGATTAAAAAGGTTAAAAAATACTGTTAATAAATATATGGCCGACATACGACCAGATCGACTTACGACCTGTCAGTCAGAATGGAAGTCGGTCGTAAGTCGACGACCAACTGTACAATCATTCTTAGAGTAGTTTTGAAATCAACTTTACCTGAAAGTGTACTGACAGATGAACTACTACTGTAAATCAGGGTGCAAGGGAAGAGACTGCTGGACAAATGAAATATGCATGGGGGATGTACCTATGTTTTCATGCACCTGAATATTTGTTTAAAAAAAAAATTATATTGTCTGCATGTAAACATGATAGATATATGACTGGCTGGTATGAAAGTTGTGTGTTCTTGAATGGAAATATCCTCTTCTCCCTTTTGGGGGAAGCCTACACCAGATTAACCCCCCTCCCCACCACTGCTCATGTCATGCCAACTCACTTTGCTGGCACAGCATTAAATGCTGATGCTGGCTCCAGATGGTCTGGCTGGTATGGGATTGTTAACCAATGGCATGATAGCAACACTCCTCCCCCCACATAGTGCACCCTTCATGCTATGACTTTGTCCCCCCACCACCACCCACCTCATCCCCTAACTTTCACCTGGTGATCTCTACCACCCTAAATACTTTACCTGTTCTTAACAGTCTCCCCTGTGAAGAATGGATTGCATCCACAGGAGCTCCTCTATCTCTTTAACATCTGGTGGAAGTCTTCTTATCACCACCTTTACCTTCACCTATCATCTATAACTCAACCTATCACTCTTTTCCACTCTTTTTTTTTTCCCATGAGGCCTCCCTGGCAAGCTCAGGCAATGCCAGGGTTTGCCCAACCAGAGAACCTTGCTACCTGGCCCACTTTGCCCTTGTTGATCAACTTGTTGATGACTGTGGTGTTTTACTAGTCCTTGGACCAGGAGGCAGACCAGCATAACCTAATATAATACGAAGCAACTCACATTATCTGGCCTTTATGGAGATTGCATTGCATCCCATAGCTACTTTACAGAGTTGGGGGAGAAACCCCAAAGCTATTAGAAAACACTATATCCACTAAGTCAGTGGTACTATTTTTGTCTTCTGTATGTACATTATTTCCATTCTCAGCAGGCAGCTGACTCAGTTGCTACCAGATTCCCACACTTGCTAATCTCCTAAAATAGGCTTGTGTGGGAGATTAGGGGGCTTTATCCAGTGTTCACTTTCACATGGTTTAACCTGTTAGTAAGGAGCCAGCTACAGGATGCAATACAATCTCCATAAAGGCCAGATAATGTGAGTTTCTTCGTATTACCTTAGGTTATGCTGGTCTGGATATCACCAAATATACACAGCACATATTTAAAAATGGTACTGCAACACCAAAACTCTAACACAATCAGTGTTAGAACTTAAATGACAAAGAGGTAGAATTGGCAGAAAGACCAGGTCCATATGATATCACATACAATACCTTTAGGTTCCTTATAGAGATTAAAGTCAGTAATTCACAAGGCCTATTAATAACTGAACGCAGATCTGAAAAAGTAATATGAACAACAAACTTTATCAGCTAAAACGAGATCCAAGGTAGCTCTCCGGATTCAGACAAAACAGATGAGAGGAACTGGTATTGGCAAGACTGAGAATTGATCATACTCATCTTAAACATCTCTCTTTTGTTATTGGGAGAAAATCTTCCCCAGTGCACATCCTATCATGCTCATTGCACACTCCATTTACTGGTCGATTCTCCTTGTTATTTATCTGCTCAAGCACCTTCCAGTCATTCTGCAGATTGAACCAAGCACAAGTTTTATCCCATTTCCTTGGAAATGATGCAGATATAGAAGAACTCTTATTATACTTAAGCATATTAGCCTGTAAATTTGTATATAATTCAAAAAGTACACCCTCCTTGTAGATAAACTGTAGACAGACACAATTTGGTCTCACTAGCCCTTGTGTGGTTAAACCTCATACCAATACAGGTGGAAATAAAAATAAAAATATGGCCTCCATTCTGATGATTTAAGCATTGCTACAAACTAAATGTGTGCTTTTGAGTTACACTAGTTTGCTCTGTGAGGTAGAAATTTGAGCATTGATATGAACATGACTGTAAAAAGGATATTCAATTCAGAGTTTAGTGTTAGTATTGGCCATATGGTGCAAGGAAGCCTCAGGCTTATGCTGTGCTAGACAAAAAATAATAAAAATAAATAATAAAATAAAATTAAATAATTAATATAATAATAAGAGAAAAGGAAACAGACAACCTATGCATTTCCCTCCTCCCATAGGTAACTATCCAGCTGACTTTTGAATTTCCTCAAACTGTCAGCTTTTGACACCCATTTAGGTAACTTATTCCAGTAATTTATTACTTGCTGGCTAAAATAAAACTTTCTGCAATCCAGTATAAACATCTCTCTCCATAACTTGCGGAGATGGGGGGGGGGACCCCTGATGCCGTCAGACAACTAACACTCTCCCTGTAATAACTTTAATTTATGGCCCCTAGTTCTAGAATCATTTATAACCAGCATGAAAATTTCAATGAGCATGAAAATTTCATGTTCATTAATTTCACTATAGCCTCTCAGTCCTAACACCTCAATCAAGTTGCCTTTGAGGTGCCTAGCTTCCAAGCTGTGAAACCCACATATCTGAAATCTTTCCTCATTAGGACTTCCTTTTGCCGACCCTTTCAAGAAGCTTGATATCTTTTTTTAGGTGCAGTCTCCACACTTGGACACAATATTCCAAGTGTGGTCTAACAATAGGCCTCTTGCACTGTTATCCACAAACATCTCCATCCACATTAACAGCTGACTGACATAGCATCTGTAGTTGGAATAAAATGTTTATCCACCCTAATTTAAGAGCAAAAGTAGGTATGGGTAGTAAGGATGGTTGTAAGTTAGGGTGACCAGACATCCTGGTTTTCAATGTTTCCAGCAGTTTTCTCACCTCTCTCTTTGCAGCAATTAATTTTCACTCTCAAACTGGATCTAAATATATCTCCATAAAGGCATTCACGTTTATAGTGCTGGCTAAAACAACTTATGCACCTGAGTTCATTGAGAGCAAATATAGATCACATATCTGTTCTAAGCAAACATCAATGACCCTTCCTTAAATATTAAGCTATGCTCCCTTGCACTCATACTGTGAGTTGAGCAGCAGCAGTTTTAAGTGATTTGAGGGGGGAGGTTGGTGAATGCCAAATCATATCCCACATGTATTTGATGGGTGACAAATAGCTGGCAAATGTGTAGGCCAAGGAATCATGTAATAAACATCATAGGCACAATTCCTTGGCACTGTCTCATTTTGAGAGCTATGTGAGTGCGCACTGTCCTGCTGGAAAATAGTATTTGGGATAGACCATAGGAAAGGCAGAAGAAATGGTCTTAAGAATTGTTTCAACATATCTTGCCATCAGTAACAATCAGAAAGTAAAAATGTAAAATTAGATTTTCAAGCATTCATTTATACCAAATACTAAATTTCCTAGATTAGAGACTGAAGAATCATTTTTATCAGTGATGAATCTCTTCAAATTGCAGCCTTCCATCAGAATGAGGAGAAGTTGTTTATAAAGGTTCAGGGAAACTGCTAGTTTTGGGGGACAAGGGTAATGTAGATACACTTTTATCTAATAATATTGGTCAAAATAATGCTTGCACATACCTCAAGAGTTCTTGTTTGTTTGTTACTGCAACAGATCATATTAACAAGATATTCTGAGGGCAGAAATGTTTCAAATGAACAGTTAGCTAACACCAAGGAAGCAAACTTAAATAACTTCAAGGGGTGTATCAAGGTAGCTAACTATAAAGAACACCAAGTCTTAATTGTTTATACAGTAATGTCAGGAGTGTTGTGAATAAAATGAGTGAATTTGAACACCACATTACTTGTGCTAGTTAGGACAAGTAATGCTGGTTACCTGGTTAGGACAAGTAACACTGACATAATAGGGCTTAAATAAATGTGGTGTCACCTGGGAATAGGGGATGATGAGTTTCAGTAGGGTATGTACAATGTATTTAGAAAGAATAGGGCAGACAGAAGGGGTAATAGTGTCATGATCCTTACCAAAAGCAGTCTGAGCACAATGAAAGCTTTCCCTGATTCAGAAGTTTCGCATGCTAGTATAGAATCTGTATGGTGTGATATAGTTGGAAGCAAAGGTATAATGAGAGTGGGAGTAATCTATTGCCAGGTGATTGTGAAGATTATGATGAGGGCGTCTACATGCGAATGGAATGGGCAAGTAAGTGTGAATGTCTTATTATGGCAGATTTTAATTTGCCTCTAATTGATTTGAGCAAATGAGAAGGAAACTCGACATGGGGGACAAAATTCTTAAATCAACTAGATGATTGTTATTTGTATCAATGTCAGGGAAAATACTAGGTAAAAGAATATTCAAAGTGCTGACAGTACAGGAACCAATAGCAGGAAGTAATTAACATAATTACAGAGTTCTACGACGACAAAGAGGGACCTAGCAGTAGTTAAAAGCAAAGGAAAAGGTTATAATTTCAGGAAAGAAAATTACGATGGCTTAAGGTGCTACATGGCCTCTTAACTGGGTAGATATCTCACAGAGAGGGAATACAATTGAATTATGGTATGTCTTTAAAACATTAATTATAGAAGCCTTTAATGCATATATACCATTAAAAAAATACTCCATAAAGAGGATTACAAGCTAGATGAATAATGAAGTTGTGAGATTACTTGATCAGAAAAAAGGCAGCATGGAAAAGTTGCACAGCAATACACGTTTATCTGATGACATTAGTCAAAGTAACGCTTGCACTTACCTTAAGCATCCTTGTTTGTTACTGCAATAGATCATATTAGCAAGATGTTCTGAGGACAGAAATGTTTCAAATGAGCATGAAGTTAATGCCAGGGAAGCAAGCTTAAATAACTTGAAGTGGTGTGTCAGGGTAGTTAACTATATAAGAACATTAAGTCAATTGTTTATACAGTACTGTTAGAAGTTGCTAAAATGGGTGAATTCAAACTGCTGGTTGGGACAGGACAAGTAACACTGATGTAATAGAGCTTACAGAAACATGGTGCCATCAAGAAATAGGGGATGATGAGTTTCAGTATGGTATGTACAATTTATTTAGCATTAACATTAGTTGAGGCATATGATGCAAGAAATCAAGCTTATACAGCATCAGCCAAAGGGAGAAAAAAAAAAAAAAAAATCCCGTCCCATTTCACACATTCGGTCACTCCAAATGTTTGTCTGGTTAAGCTTTAAATTTATTTAAGGTATCAACTTCCACAACAGATGGAAGTCTGTTCCAGCAATCAACTACCCGTTGGCTAATGGCAAACTTCCACACATCTATTCTACAACTGTCTTTCCTCAATTTGAATCTATGCCAGCACAGGTTCTTAGTCTGAGCAAGTGGAGGTATCCTGTCAGCATTGAGCTTGCTCAAACCATTCAAGGCCTTATACACCTCAATCAGATCACTTTGCAGGTGCCAAGTCTCCAGATGCTGCAACTTTGCAGAATTTAAACCTTTTTTTTGTAAGAGCACCCCTTTATTCCTCTCAATCTTGTTGCCCTTCTCTGTACTCTTTCTAGAAACTCCACATCCTTCCTAAAATGAGGCCTCCAGACCTGTATACAGTACTCAAGGTGTGGCCTGAACATTGCCTTATACAAGGGGATAATCACCTCCTTGTTGTTGTTTTAGTTTTTAGGAGCATTAGCAACTAAGGCCATATTGCTCCGGGCATATGTGGTGGTCATTCCCTGACCTTTCTGCATCCTCCATATTTGGTGGTCATAGGCTCAAACCTTGGTCTAATCAAGAGGCGTGTGCAACGCACTGCTGCTCCTGCCCACCTGGCTACAGAGGCATCTTCACCTCCTTGTCTCTGCTAGCAAAATTCCTATATATCATTGACAAAACTCCATGACCTGATCTGCAGCCTGTCTGCACTTCTCAGTAAACTTCATATCTGTCCGCATAGTTACCCGCAGGTCTTTTTCATTCTCCACTTCTCTGAGTGTAGTACCACAGTTGGTACATTTCTCTTGGGTTACTGCTGTGCATATGCAGTGCTTTGCATTTGTCAATGTTGAACTTCAGTTGCCACTTCTCAGCCCATCTACCTAACTTTTCTAAATCCTGTTGCAGTAGCATGGTGTGTTTAATGTCATTAACAACCCTGCCAACCTTTGTATCATCTGCAAACTTTGACATTAAGCCTGATATACCTTCATCTATATCATTGATAAATACACAAAAGAACAATGGGCCCAGCACCAAACCCTGAGGGACTCCGCCAATTAACATTAATCCACGTAGAGCAGTGTCCATTTATTACCACTCTCTGCCGTCTCCCACTCAACCATCCCTTTATCCACTGCAGCAACTTGCCCTTAATGCCATACCACTGCGATGTGTACAGCAGTCTTCCATGTGCAACAGTATCAAAAGCTTTCCTGAAATCCAAGTATATGATATCAAAATTATTTTTTGCATCCAGTTCCTTTGTTATCACATTGTAGTATCCAATCAAATTGGTCACACAAGGCTTCCCCTTAACAAACCCATACTGTGTCTGAAATATTACTGCAGTCTTGTCTAGGTGATCCTGTATCACCTCTTTAACTAGTGACTTTTTATTTTACCCGGAACAGAAGTTAAACTAACAGGTCTATAATTATTTGTGTCACCCTTTGAACACCCTTTTTGAATTGGGGATACATTTGCACATCTCCAGTCCATGGAGATCTCCCCTGACTCTAAGGATGCTCGCATAATTATGGCTAAGGGTTTGCTTACTTCCCTTGCTGCTTCCTTCATTATAATTGGATAGATTCCATATGCCCCAGGTGCCAATTTTATGATTAACTTCAACAATTTTTCCTCCACTTTGCTCTCAGTTATCACAAAATCACTTAGTTTCCTGTTTGAGTTTGATAAACTTCTGGCATTTCCCTCCTTGAATGACTTCTCGTGTGTGAATGTCAATGCAAAATACTCATTCAGTTTATAAGCTACTTGAGCAGGATCATCAATAGTCTAACCGTCTATATTAGGTATACCAATCTGATTCATCCCCTTCCTTCCAAAGTTTACTTAAGTAAAGAACTCTTTGCTGTTTTTCTTTGTGTCCTTTGCCAAAGATTTCTCGTAATCTGCCTTCGCCTGTCTAACCTCCTTTGTGACTTGATTACAGACTAGCTTGTATCTGTCATAGGCTTCTGTGTTGCCTGATAATTTATATGCATTCCATGCATTTTTCTCTGCCACTAGCCTCATTAATTCATCCAGCATCCATTTGTGTCTCAACCTTGAACAGTATTTCTTAGTTAGTATGAAAGCCTAGTAGCCTCCAAGATTAAGTCCCTGAACGCTTCCTATTTAGAATTCAACGTTGGTAACACCATCAGTTGATCCCACTCTGTAGAATTTAAAAACTGTCTGAGACCTCTGTAGTCACTCTTATGAAAACAAAAACCCTTCTCTTTACCTTTGATTGCAGTCACATCTTTAAGTAAATCCCACATCTTCATCATGCTTCATCACTGCTGATAATCAGATCAAGGTTATTACTCCCTCTGGCTGCCCCTCAAACATGTTGCTGTAGAAAACAATCCTCCAATAAATCCACAGAAGTCTTGCTAGCATGCAAGTGACCAATTCACAAGTTCCAGTCAATATCTGGAAAGTTAAAATCCCCTATTACAAGACATTCTGATTTACTAGTCCATTCTATTTTCTCTGCACCACTGTTCATTGTACTCATAAGCATCAGTAGGCCTATAACATACTCCTACTCTCATTTTCCCTTTCCCAGTGCTCATGTCACACTAAACAGAACCAACATTACATTGTCCACCAACATCAATTGGATGCACTTAGATTTTGTTTCTTAACCAACAGCATAACCCCTCCCCCTTCCTACCCTGCCTGTCCTTTCTGTACACATTGTACTCCTCAACATCCAATTCTGCACTTCTTATATCTGTGTGACACCATGTCTCTGATATTCCAACAATATCTGCCTTTGATATCTTGATCAGCACTACAAATTCATCTATTTTTTTACGATTCTTCTAGCATTAGTGTACATGCAAGTATACATGCACTTGTTCTTACTCTTAGTTACCCTAACACAGCCCATGTATTTACTTGTTCCATAATGACTCCAAGCAGCTCTTGAAATCCCCAGCAACTTGCTCTCTAGACTGCTGCTCATTACAATAGAAGCAGTGCAAGAATGACTTTCACTTCTGCCTGTGGCTACTGTTAATCTTTTATTCTGTGATTCACAAAAAGTGAAACTTGCAGTTTTCCGACCCACCTAACACTGCCTCAATAGCATCAGCAAATATTCTTGCACCCTTTCTATTTAAGTATATCCCATCCCCGTAGAGCCTCTACGTGTTAGTAAGCACAGACCACGCTGAAAAAAATTCTACCCCATGAACCTTGCACAGTCTCTCCAGGGCCGAATTGATTGACAAGGTTCTCATCATATACTCCCTCCTATCATGTCTGGGCAGAATTGCAAACATTTTCAAATTTAACACTAACTCGCTACTTTTTTTCAGCATTGACCTGTACTGTTAAGTAAATCCGCAGATCTCTTACTCTTAAGGTCATTAGTGCCAACATGTACAACAATATCACCTTTTGTGCCCTTAAAAGATGATATCTGCTCTACAACGTCAACTTTTGCCCCTGGCAGACACACACTGGTCCTGTTCCACATATCCTTTTTGCATACTCTATTCCCCGTATCCCTGACAATAGAGTCACCGACAATAACTATTTCCTATGGGACCAGCGCATTCTGCCTTGGAGATTGCCGCTGTGTTGCCTGATACACAGGAGTGAGCTTTGGCATTGAGTTGGGCAACTGAGAGCTTGATGGGCCCCTCATATTAATTTCTTCGAGGGCATTTACCCTACACCTCAAACTCTCATTGACACCCATCAGAACGCTCAGTTGGTGCCTAATTTTTTTTCAGTCCCTGCACCTAGCACACACACACAAAGACATCCTCCTTGGCTTCATCATGCCCTGTTCTAGACAGTTCTGCAAACATTTCACATTTTGTGCATTGTTTTAGATTGTGATTCTGTGAACGCTGCTTTGCTTCTCTAGTCTGGGTCATGATTCCATTTAAGTATAATTTAATTAACAATGAAATTTAATAAGATTAATAAATTTTATTAATAATGCTATACTAATCTTACAGATTTCTAATACACTGCTATATATTTCGCTATCTAGTTTTACATTAAACCTTACAGTATTCTGTATCGTATAACAATGGCGGCAAGTTACGAACATAAAATCTACAAACACTAAATATTAGCTTTCAATATTGTATCTAAATTCAAAATATACCACAGAGTTTGGCTAGAACTATAAAGCTACTTTAGAAAATAATTTAGTATAACATTTAAGTTGATAAACGACTAAATATAAATGAAAACTTAGCATTCCCTGGAGCTGCAAAATTTTTGACCAACCGTTGTAGTAACCTCGTACCCAAAAAAGAAGGAAGGATAGGATATTTAGGATTATTAGGAAGGATAGGACAGATAGAACTGGTGGTGGGGTCATGCTTCTTATCAATAGCAGCCTGAGTATGATGAAAGCTTTCCCCAATTCAGACGTTACGCTTGCTAGTATAGAATCTCTATGGCATGAGATAGTTGGAAGCAAAGGTATAATGGCAGTATGAGTAATCTACAGGCCAGGTGATTGCGAAGATTATGATGAGAGCCTCTACTTGCAAATGGAATGGGAAAGTAAGCGTGAATGTCTTATTATGGGTGATTGTAATTTGCTTCTAATTGATTGGAGCAAAAGAGAAGGAAACAACCTGTGGGTCAAAATTTTTAAATCAACTAGATGATTGTTATTCATATCAACAAGTCAAGGAAAGTACTAGGGAAAAGAATATTCTAGACGTGATCATCACAGATGACATAATAGGGCTGAAAGTACAGGAACCAGTAGCAGGAACTGATTATGCAGATCTATGATGGACAATGAAGAGAGAGGTAGCAGTAGTTAAAAGCAAAGAAAAGGGTCATAATTTCAGGAAAGAAAATTACGATGGCTACCCAGTTAATTGTGGCCACTATTAACTGTTTAGATATTTCACAGAAAGTGAATACAATTGAATTATGGTATACCTTTTAAAACATTAATCACAAAAGCCCTGAAAACCATTAAAATAAATACTCCATGAGGAGGATTCCAAGATGGCTGAATAATGAAGTTGCCAGATTACTTCATCAGAAAAAGGTGGCAAGGAAAAGTTACAGAGCAATAAAAAGTACTGAAGCCTATAACAGCTACAAATTGATGTGTAAAATTGCAAAGGCAGATTATGAGAAATTGCTGTCAAAGAGAGCAAAGAGTGGAAATAAGGAATCCTTCACGTATATAAATTCAAAGAAGAGAAGGACAAATCAGTACAGACCCTTATGTAATGGACGTGGGATAGTATTAGATACCCCAGCTGATGTTGCAGATGAACTTAACAGTTTGCATCTATATTTACAGAGGAAAAACTCTAAGTCAATGAGAAATTGTGGGAGTGCAGTTGAAAAATATGTAATCAGTGATATTGAAATATCACATGATTATTTACTAAAAAGATTTGAGCCTACAGCCGAGTAAGGCTCTTGTGGTTATGGCATATACCCTATAATTTTAAGAGAGGTGGCATTAAACTATTAAGACTAATTTTGAGAGCAAAATCCAACAAAATCTCTCCTGAGCCCATAATTAAGGCTAATTATGGGCTCAGGAGAGATTTTGTTGGATTGGAAAAGTGCCAATGTATTGCCAACACATACAGGTAGTTCTAAGAGTGTAGTAGGAAATTACCACATCAGTAGTAGACAAAATCATGGAAATAATGACAAGGGTGGAATTCAGGATCATTTAGATGGAAATGGAATTCTTAAAGATACACAGCATGGTTTTGTAAAGCAAAAATCATGTTTAATAAATCTAGTTAGCTATTTTGACAAGGTCACTCGTGAGCTGGATTTAGGAAATAATTTCAACATGTTTATTTAAATTTCAGCAAAGCATTTGACTCAGTCTCACATGAGTGGTTGCTTTATAAGCTGGAACAGGTTGGAATCACAGGGAAAATCCTCAGATGGATAACAGGATGGCTTTAGGAAAGGAGGAAGAGGGCTGTGATAAATGGTTATCCCTCAGATTGGTTCATGTACGAAGTGGGATTCCCCAAGGATCAGTATTGGGACCTGTTATTTTTGATTTTCATAAATGACATCAATGAAGGGATACAGGGTGCGATGTCTAAATTTTCAGATGCTGTAAAGATCGGTAGAATAGTTAATGATCACTGCCAAATAGAGCTTCTTCACAGTGTGACCTAGATAGACATCAGAAAAGTGGCAGCTATGCTTTGAGCAAAGTGCAAGGTCTTTACACCTGGGAAACAATAATCCCAAAATAACTTGCACACTTGGTGGAGTTGAACTGAAGTCAGTAGTGGAAGAATGGGACTTAGGAGTTAAAATAACGTCAGACATGAAGTTTTCCGAGCATTGTAGACCGGTTGCAAGGAAGGCCCATGGCGTCCTATCAATGATTTATCAAACATTTTTAGTAGAGATAAGGACATTGTAATTCCATTATACACTGAGTGATCACTGAATTATGACCACCCTTATAAAAACTAAATGTGACCCGTTGGCCACATGAGGTACAAGAGTGCGCAGTTAGTTGACCTACGTAGCATAGTAGGTAGTAAAATTCCAAACATGATGGGTAAAAGGATGGTTTTATCAGACTTTGATAGAGGACAGATTGTGGGAGCTCAATGAGCTGGTGCCTTGATTTCCCAAACGGCTGAACTGGTGCAGTGTTCGAGAGCCATCATAGTTAAAGTGTATCGGGACGGGCATAAAAATGGTCAAACAACGACCTGACGGCAAAACTGCAAAGGTCAGTGAAAGGTTGAAGTTAGAGGTGAGCATTGGCTCCGATGACTCGAACAGGTGCAGAACTGTTCAAGAATTGACTAGCCAGTACAACGTGGGCCAACCCGGAACAATATCTGCCATGAACATGCGTCGCATGCTCGCACGTATGGGCTGTACAGCATCCTCTCCTAACCAAGGTTTATCGGCGTAAAAGACTTGCCTGGTGCAAAGATCATGCAAGTTGGACGTTAGAAGACTGGAAGAAGGTGTGCTGGTCGGATGAGTCACATTATTTACTCCACACTGTAGATGGACGTGTACGGATTTGGTGTCAACAACATGAGGCTCATCATCCATCATGCATGGTATCAAAAGTGCAGGCCGGTTGTGGTGGTTGTATGGTGCGGGGCATGTTTCACTGGCTGGAACTTGGACCCCTGGTGCATGTACAACGTATCACTGGTCTCCACTATCATCAATTGCTTGCTGACTGTGTACACCCCGCTATGTTACATTTTTCCCCGAATGGCAATGGTGTCTTCTAAGATGATAATGTGCCGAGCCATCGGGCACTTGTTACGCAGGAATGGTTTGAGGAACACAGTTCTGACTTCCAGCATATCGATTGACCTCCGAACTCCCCCAGTGCATTGTGGGACACTATGGAAAGACATATCAAGCATCTGGATACACCAATTACCTCCATACCTGCATTGCTGGCAACATTACACAAAGCTTGGTTGGCGATTCCTCCTGAACACTTCCGACATCTTGTTGAATCTTTGCCATGTCGGATAGCTGCTGTACTGAGGGCAAAAGGAGGACCTATGAAGTATTAGGTAGGTGGTCATAATTCAGTGATCACTCAGTGTATAAGGCTATCGTTAGACCAAACTTGGAATACTGTGTTCAAGGGTGGAGCTCCTAAAAAAAAGACAGAGCTTCATGAAAGGTTGCAGAGATAGGTAAGATCAGCAAAAGGGCATCCTTATGAGGGAAAGACTTCAAATATGTAGGTTGCACAGCTTGAAAACTAGATACCTTAGAGGCAATAGTAAAATGAATGAGTATGAAATTTTCATGGTTATAAATGATCGTAGAACTTGGGGCCATAAATTCAAGTTACGGGAAGAGATGTTTAGACTGGATTTTATGAAATTTTATTTAGCTGTCAAGTTATAAATTACCTACATCAGTTGTGTAGGCTAACAGTTTGGGGAAATTCAAAGGTCATTTGGATATTTACCTACACGAGGAGGGAAATGCATAGGTTGTGTATTTCCTTTTCTCTTATTATTATTAATTATTTATTTTATTTAATTTTATTATTTTATTTTTTTATTATTGGGTTTTTTTTTTTTTTTTTTTAATGCTGGTGCAGCATAAGCCTTAGGCTTCCTTGCACCATAGTAGTAGTAGCAGTGGCATTTGATGCAAGAAAGCAAGTGTATGAGCTTATGCAGCATCAGCCAAAAAAAAAAAAAAAATCACACCATTCCCTCCAAATGCCTGCCAGTTCCTCCTTAAATTTATTCAACCTATCAACTTTCACAACGACAGATGGAAGTTTGTTCCAGCAATTAACCATCCGCTGGCTAAAGGCAAATTTCCGCACATCTAATCTACATCTGTCTTTTCTTAATTTCAATTTATGCCCCCTTAGGTTCATTATCTGAACAAGTGGAAGGATCCCATCAGAATTCAGCGTGCTCAACCCATTCAAGGCCTTATACACCTCAATCAGATCACTGCGCAGGTGCCTAGTCTCCAGCCACTGCAATTTGCAGAACTTAAGCCTCTCTTGGTAAGAGGATCCCTTCATTCCCCCTCACCAATCTCGTTGCCCTTCTCTGTACACGATCAGGTAAATCTACATCCTTCCTAAAAGGAGGCCTCCAGACCTGTACGCAGTACTCAAGGCATGGCCTGACCATTGCCTTATACAGAGGGATAATCACCTTCTCCCTGCTAGCAAAATTCCTATATATCATTGACAAAACCCCATGACCTGCCCTGGCAGCCTGTCTGCATTGCTCAGAAAACTTCATATCTGACTGCACAATTACTCCCAGGTCTTTCTCATTTTCTACCACCTTAATTGTAGTACCACACGGTACGTTTCTCTGGGGTTACTTCTACCCATATGCAGTACTTTGCATTTGTCAAGGTTAAACTTCAGTTGCCACTTCTTAGCCCATCTGCTCAAATTATCTAGATCCTGTTGCAGTAACACACTGCCATTACTGTAATTAACAACCCTGCCAACCTTTGTATCATCTGCAAACTTCGACATTAACCCTGATATACCTTCATCAATATCATTGATAAATATACAAAACAACAGTGGATCTAACACCGAACCCTGTGGGACTCCACTAATAACATATGGCCATTACTAATACTAAGTCATAGTCACAAACCTTGTGGAGTAATTTGCTGGATCTACTGTCAACAACTTTAGGACCTATTGTGTTGTCACCTGTTTCATGTTAAGAACTCTTATTATGTGGTACACAAGTTCATATGGGATGCAGTCAAGATGCTGGCAATGTTCCAAACTCTTGCTCTTCAGTCACTTATCGGCGCCTCCGTAGCCAGGTGGGAAGGAGCAGCAGTGCATAGCACACGCTTCTTGATTAGACTGGGGTTCGAGCCCGTGACCACCAAATACGGAGGATGTGGAAAGGTCAGGGAATGACCACCGCATATCCCGGAGCAATATGGCCTTAGTTGCTAATGCTCCTAAAAAAAAACAAATAACAAATCGGTCACTTATCACCAAATTATGCATACTATCAACTTCTGAAGTGATGGATGTTGCAGTTGAGATGGTGTGCATTATTTTCCAAGCTTTCCCTCCTGCCCTCATTTAAATTCTGTTCCTCAATTCTTATGTTGTATCTGTATCCTCATCAATTGGCTTTAGCACTAGTCTCTTTTATCACCAAATATTGTGTGACTGATTTTGTTCATCTTCCTCACTCACACAACTTGGGCATCAGGACATGTAATTAAAAAAAAATATGTTATTGAAACTGCATACAACTTGGTGGGTTACTGTTTATACATAATAATTGTGTATACAGCAATGTCAGGAGCGTTGTCGGTAAAATAAGTTAAAATTTGAACTTCTTGTTAGGACAACTAATATTGATATACAGGCAACCCCCATATAACATGGTACTTTTACAAAGCGGTTTCACTCTAACACAGTTTGAGAATTGTGGAAATCCTCACACAACATGATACTTATATAACACTGTTTGAGAATTGAGGGAAATCTCGCATAACACGGTATTTTTGAGCTTTCGTGCTGGGAAAGCCCTGCTAATATGTTACATGTAATTTTCAATGTTTCCATTCCTTTTTGTGAATCCCTGCTGTTGACTCGCTAGTTGTTATCACCTACATCATATTTTTCTAAAACTCATTTCTGGAGGTCACTACCATAAAACAATAAAAACAATTTGCAGTTTTCAGTTTATTGGTCTTTTCTGTTAGTGTAATCAATTATAAACAGGTAGTAAACTCGATCTTCTTGCATTTGCTATAGTACAGATAGCTGGAATTCTGTGCTTTTTCACATTATTATGGTGAAATGTGTTTCCCCTTACATGAAATATTCAATCATATAAAAAAAATAAAAGTAAATAAATTTTTAGAAACTTGTTACTCTGTATCTCACAGTTGGATGCCGTGTTCTTTGTTATTAATTGCATATCATTTTTACTATTTTGAATTTTACAACCAAAAAAAAAGTCTATGAACAGAAATATCAATTAGAGTTAGTATGTACATATTAATTAAGCTATGTACATATTAATTAAGCTACATGCATATCTTAATATGTACATAGTAAATAAACATAGTACATATTAATTTGGTTAATTAACATATATATTAATTTGGTCCTTGAGGTTGTCACAGACATTCTCTCAGATTTGCCAGACAAGCTGCACTTGATACCTGGGAGTCTAAAACGCTGATGGAACTGATATTCGGGTGACACTCAAGTCAAGTGGACCCAATTTCAGCGAAGTCTGGACTGTCTGTGACAGCCAAATCCTCTGCTTGCACCTTCACGATGGTGAGACTGTTAGTAATCCTGGGTATAACCTCCATGCACAAGTACATGGTGAGTGACCACCCAGGTGTGAACCAACGTAAACAGGGGTCGAGGTGTGGCGTCCACACCACATGGGGGAACGCCGCCCCTCTATGTTACCAGGCAGTACTAGGTGGTAGATGACTCTCATCAACCGGTGCAATACCACCACTTTGCTTATTGGAGGCTTGAAGTGGTGGAACCCATGTTTAGTCTCTAGAGTTAAGTTCCGGTCAACCATTCCCTATCTCTTCCATCATGCAGTATGATTGATGACTTTTGAGGTTATGATGAACATCGTGGCGAGATCCAATATTCCTTACATTTCGTGGGTACAGCTCTAAAACGGTGTTTGCAGGCCGGCCGCTAGTTAGTACACCAGACCAAACCTATTGGTAACTCTCTAGGAGGCTTCCGGATCAGCTAGTGTATAATCTTGTTACCTATACTCTGCCAGATAGTGAGTAGAGGTAACAAGTGAGTAGTGGTGGAGGGAGTCCCAGTAGTGTGTATGCGGGGAGCATTGTCGAGGCCACGTTATGTCAAGGATCTGGATATATTCTTACCCTATGTACGCCATATCCAAAAATTTCATTACTTCATACAGCATGTCCCATGCACTTTTTCTTGCTATTGAATATACCATGAATTGTCAAACTAATAGAGCAAGCTTATCTGCGAAAAGATCTAACACTTCCTAATTCATTTCACAAATATACGTGGTCTCAATTCTAAACTCAATGATGTCCATTTCCACTTGCAGTCTGCCAAACCCCATGTACTTTTTCTGACAGAATCTCAGTTATCGATTGATTCAACTACTGCTCATCTCAGATGCCCAAATTATTTGCTGTATGATTCCTTTCGCCTCAAAGGTAGTACTTGTGCATATGTCCGTTCTGATATTCCCTCAGAAACTTGGCAATTTGGAATCTCCTCTCTTTGATCTTCTCTGGCTTTAAAGTCTCTCTCTACCTCATTGCGTCAAATTCATCTGTTGTCTCTACCATTCTCTCAATTCCACTAATCACTTGGAGCTCTTTGACTTCCTCTCTTTGCAACTTGACTTTCTCTAGTCCAACTTTCCTAACAGTGAGGTAATTTTCCTTGGTGATTTTAATGTTCACAACTCCAGCTGGCTTCCGTTTTCTAGTCACACTGACCCAGCTGGTCAAGATGCTGAGGCTTTTGCAATTACTAATGACCTTGCACAGATTGTTCATTTACCTACAATAATACCGGATAATCCTAATCATACAGCCAATATGCTTGATCTTTTTCTCACAAACAACCCTTCTAAGTACACGGTCGAAGTGAGAGGTCCTTTAGGCACTTCAGATCACAACTTGGTGATTGTCTCTTCTCCAGTGGAACTTTTATCTCATGGCTATTCCCAACCTCGTGTTATTTGGCATTACAAGGATGCAAAATGGGATGACATGCAAGATTTCTTTTCCTTGGTCAGATTACTGTTTCCAAACTTCTGATGTCAACGTTTGCTCAGATCGTGTCAGTGAAATTATTCTTGCAAGAATGGAATCCTTTATCCCACACTCCACTTTAAAATCTCGTCCTTTAACTAAACCTTGGTTTTCTAGTAAATGTGCTAAGGCTGTTCAAGAGAAGAGAAGAATGTTACATATCGTAATTGGCTTGTTTCTAATTCTCCAGTTTCATTTTCTGCCTACACCAAAGCTCGCAAAAATTGTAAAGCAGTTATTAATCAGTCCAAATTAGAGTTTGAACAGGCTAAGAGTAGAAAACTTGCTTCTTGCCCTAATGGTAGTCGAGCATTCTGGTCTCTTGCCAAAGCTATTGGCCGCAAATTTTGCCCATCTTAGCTCCCACCTCTGTCCAAACCAGATGGTTCTGTTGCCACTTCAGTCAAGGATAAAGCTGACCTGCTAGCATCCCATTTTTCTTCCAACTCATGTATTAATGATCTTGGTAAAACACCTCCCACCATTCCCAACACGCTCCATTCAATGCCTCCTGTGGTCTTCCGTCAAAAGGATGGCAGAAGGATTTTGACGAATCGTGATGCTAAGAAAGCTCCAGGTCCCGATGGTATTTCTCCACTTGTTCTCAAAACCTGTGCTCCTGAACTTACTCCTATTCTTTGCCACCTTTTTTCACTTTCTTATTCCAAAGGTGTTTTTCCTTCTGCTTGGAAATTTGCTCATATCCAGCCAGTTCCTATAAAGGGTGACAAATCCCTCCCATCCAATTATCGTCCCATTGCAATTACTTCTACTCTTTCTAAAGTAATGGAGAAATCAGTTAGCCACCAACTCTTAAACTACCTAGAAACCATCCATCTGATCAATGATTGCCAGTATGGATTCCATCAGTGTCGATCCACTAGTGGACTAATTCAATGGAAAGGTTCGGGGAAACAAGTATTTGCTCTTGACATCTCAAAGGCTTTTGATCGTGATTGGCATAAAGGTCTTCTAAACAAGCTTCCATCTTATGGTTTGCCAACTGTTTTTAGTAATTGGTTATCCAGTTTTCTCTCTGATCGCTCACTGAGGGTGATGGTAGATGGCTCTCTGTCTTCTAACTTTTCCTCTTGTATATTAATGACCTTCTTCCATTGACTGGAAATCCTATCCATAGTTTTGCCGACGATAGCACATTGCATTCCACTTTCCATTTTGAGAAACCTTGTCCTGCTCAATCAGTTTCAATTTCTTGAAAATCTGCTACCAATTCCTTAAATGCCGATCTTCAGGTAATTTTCCAGTGGGGCAAAGACAACTCAGTTGATTTCAACCCTTCTAAAACTCAGTCTAGTCTTATATCTCGCAAAAAGGATTCTTCTGCTCCTATGCTTATCTTTAGTGACATTCCGATTTCTAGGAAAAATGATATATCTCTTTTGGGGATTACCCTGACTTCTAATCTCTCTTGGCACAAGCACATTACAAATATTGCTTCCTCCGCATCTAAAAAACTTGGTTTTCTCTTTTGCTCTCGGCATTACTTTTCTTCCAAACAGCTGCTCACTCTGTATAAATCGCAAATCCGCCCTGCCATGGAATATTGTTCCCACATCTGGGGTGATGCCCCCAAAACCTCTCTCAGGCTTCTTGATTCCATTCAGAAGAGGGCAGTTAGGTTAATTAATTAATGATTCATCTCTAACAGAGTCTCTCCACTCGCTCTCTCATAGACGTACTGTTTTTGCTGCATGCCTCTTCTACAGATACTTCCATGGGCACTGTTCTTCTGAATTGGCTTCTATAATTCCCGCTCTCTCTTTCAAAATGGTCCAAACAAGTGCCGCCACCAGCCAACATCCATTTACTGTCCAACTTCAGACTCACAGAACCAACTTTTCATCTTCCTCGTCTTCACCTTACTTCATACGTATTTCCTGAAAATTACAGTCTACAGAAGTTCAAGTCCAATGTCAACAAATATCTTCTTTTGTCTTCTCAACCTCCAACCCAAGCACGGTAGTACTAAGTACTATAGGTTCTAATACCTCTCGTGTTTGGGGGTTTACATTAAAAAAAAAAAAAAAAATTAAGCTATGTACTTGAGCGTAAATTTATTTTTATTTTTCTGACTGGAAAATATTCTTCCAATTTTCACTTATTTAACTTTGTTAATTGGTCAAGTAATAAAGTTAAATTTGTGCTTTATATCTTTAAAGTGGGAGTCCACTGTATTTTGTTGGGAGATCCCTAGGTTCTGTGCTATTAAACGTATTCTTGTTTGAGACCATAAAAAATTGTGACTTCAAAGCATGCAGATTGTGACTTTTAGAGAGAAGTCGCAGAAGCAGTGCTGGACCAAGGAATTTTCGTGCCCCAGGCAGAAAGATTTTTTGGCACGCGCTTTACTAAGGATATATTTTTTTATTATTATTATTTATTTTATTATTATTTTATTTATTTTTTTTTCATGATTTGTAAAAAAAATTTGCCACCCCTTAAAGAATGGTGCTCCAGGCAAGGCCCCTGCTAGCCTGTGCCTTAATCCGGCACTGAGCAGAAGATACACAAAATCTAGATGCTACAGAAGGGATTGTGCTTAGCAGCGATGAAGAGGAACAAAATTAAATGAACGTACATTATCTGACATATAAGTATCACAGTTTGTAAGGTAAGACATTTGTTTAGTTATCACTACTATAAAAATAAAGTTTCTGATGGTTATAAAAAAAAAATGGTGTATTTTTGTTAGCTTTTAGAATGTAATCCCCTTTTTGTACTGGTTCTTTGTCCCGTATAACACGGTTTCACATTACACAAGATTTTGTAGGTACCAAACTACCGTGTTATACGAGGGTTATCTGTAATGGTGCTAACAGAAACGTTTTCAGTACCAAATTGAAACTTGCCATTGTCAGAATAGGGGATAATGAGGATAAACAGACAAGACTGGAGCGGGGAGAAGAATCATGCTTCTTATCAAAAGTTCTTGAGCATGACAAAAGCTTACCAGGATTCAGAACTTATGCATGGCAGTGAGAAATTTTGTGATGGGAAGTAGTTTGATGCAATAGTAAAATGAAAGTGAACATATGCTGCAGATAAGAAGATTGTATACAGCATGATGAGAGCCTCAACATAAAAATGGAATGGGCAGCGAAGTGTGAATGTCTTATTATGGTCGATTGCAATTTTCGCTTATTGATTGTTGCAAGTTGGAGGGAAACTCACTATTTGGAAGAAATGCTGTTTAGCAGAATGACCCAACATTCTGGTATGACAAAGTTTCATGAATATACATAACATATTCATGGCAGTGTGCTACTGCAACAGGATCTAGATAATTTGGGCAGATGGGCTAAGAAGTGGCAACTGAAGTTTAACCTTGACAAATGCAAAGTACTGCATATGGGTAGAAGTAACCCCTACACTTAAGTAGTACCACACGTAACCCCGTGTGGTACTACACTTACGGTGGTAGAAAATGACAA
The DNA here is from genome assembly GCF_048544385.1 of Mastigoproctus giganteus. NCBI lineage: Eukaryota > Metazoa > Arthropoda > Arachnida > Uropygi > Thelyphonidae > Mastigoproctus > Mastigoproctus giganteus. The sequence continues at coordinate 214,537,839 of NC_143583.1, forward strand.
CGACCTGGGAGTAATTGTGCAGTCAGATATGAAGTTTTCTGAGCAATACAGACAGGCTGCCAGGGCAGGTCATGGGGTTTTGTCAATGATATATAGGAATTTTGCTAGCAGGGAGAAGGAGGTTATTATCCCTCTGTATAAGGGAACGGTCAGGCCACGCCTTGAGTACTGCGTGTAGATCTGGAGGCCTCATTTTAGGAAGGATGTAGATTTACTTGAGCGTGTACAGAGAAGGGCAACAAGATTGGTGAGGGGAATGAAGGGATCCTCTTACCAAGAGAAGCTTAAGTTCTGCAAATTGCAGTGGCTGGAGACTAGGCACCTGCGCGGTGATCTGATTGAGGTATATAAGGCCTTGAATGGGTTGAGCATGCTGAATTCTGATGGGATCCTTCCATTTGTTCAGATTACGAACCTAAGGGGGCATAAATTCAAATTAAGAAAAGACAGGTGTAGAATAGATGTGTGGAAATTTGCCTTTAGCCAGCGGGTGGTTAATTGCTGGAACAAACTTCCATCTGTCGTTGTGGAAGTTGATAGGTTGAATAAATTTAAGGAGGAACTGGACAGGCATTTGGAGGCAATGGTGTGATATTTTTTTTTTTTTTTTTTTGGCTGATGCTGCATAAGCTCATACACTTGCTTTCTTGCACATGCCACTACTACTACTACATACGAATGTGTTTTTTTTTTTTTTTTGTGGCCAAAGGGGTGTAGTTCTGAAATGTTATTTTACTTATAGGGCGATATTGCACATGTAATGTATAGCTTTTCTTATTGATAAGCTGTACTAGCATAATACTTTATGTATAAATTTTAATCTTTAAAGACAAGCCAGAAATCACAAGTAACATGATTATTGCTTTCACTCAGTTTGTTTAAATTAAATCTTATCTTACTAGAGTTAAGAAAAGACAGGTGTAGAATAGATATGTGGAAATTTGCCTTTAGCCAGCGGGTGGTTAATTGCTGGAACAAACTTCCATCTGTCGTTGTGGAAGTTGATAGGTTGAATAAATTTAAGGAGGAACTGGACAGGCATTTAGAGGCAAAATAATTGCTTGAAAGGAAGTATCTTTCAACTAATAGATCATCCTGATATTTTTAACTACAATTTAAAGTTTCCTGTTTAAAGCAAATTATGTGCAAGGAATTTTTTTACTAACATTCATTATAGCAAACACACAACAGTTTATTTATTTTACTTTCTAATTATATTCTTTGACTTTCAAGGTCTGCTGGTGTCCTGTTGCCATGGCTTTGATATGATAATGAAAAGGGCAAAAGTCTACTTTATAACAACATCATGTGGTAGGTAAAATTCTTGCCTGTTTTCTTTTTAAAAAAATTTATAATTTAATTTTTGAAAAAAGCATTAGGAATTCTTCACCTTATAACGAGAAAAATCCTCTAAGTTGATATTCTTTATATGTATAAAGTCAGGTATAATTTATTATGTAAATAAGATTGAAAAGCAAAATTTTGAAATCCTCTGTTTGAAATACTCAGAAATAAGCAGTAGGAAGAAGAATGTACTCAGAGCTGTATTTATGTAAAAAATAAATTATTATAGAAATTTTCAAAACTAAGGGACAAAAAATATTTGCATGCTAATTCTCTGGATTTACAACAGAATGGCCCAATCTTTCTGTTGCACTTTTTCATTTCCCATCTCACCATCATACTATAGCTTTCCTCTTATCTTATAAATTGTAAAATTCTGCAGGTTCTGATTTCTTTCATTAACAAGTTGCCTGTCAGGGTATGAGAGAGAGAGAGAGAGAGAGAGAGAGAGAGAGAGAGAGAGAGAGAGCGAGAGCGAGATCATGTTTATTACAAATATAATTACACAATAGCATTGCACTAATACCAACCAGAGGGTTCATAATAAGATTGAATATTACAGGTAAAATAATGTTAGTGTAACAAGTTAATTGGAAGGTAATATATACAGCGAATAGATGTTTGTGCAGTTAAAATAACTAAATTTTGCAATTTTGAAACGGCAAACATTACATCACGGCAGTTATTACTTTATAAAATGTAAAAATAAGAAACAAAATACAAACATTCTTTGACAGCATTTCCGAGTCACCTTGTGTTAACATGAATTGTAAATTTTGTGTAGCTATCCACTCAGCCTGACTCCACATATCAATAGTCATTAAAACCATTATTGCAGTCAACAGAATTAGCCCAGTCTTTGCTTGTGCAGTCTTAGATAACTGGTAAGTTGAGCACTCTGATCTTAATTTAAAAGATCTGGTAGCAGAGGCATTGCTTTTAATATACTATTCCTGTAGGTAAGGTTGGAGACAGACTGGTTGAGGTCTGTGTCAAGGTTATGAACAAGATGCAGCATCTGAAATGGCATGAATCAACCTCTGAGATAATCTACTTACATAAAATATGTGTATTTTATATATGAATATTTTTTAGATAGTCACCTCAGTGGGTTTACTGTGCCTAGGTTTCTGGGTTCCAAATTTTTAATAGCCCAAGGGGATAAAGAATAAATAAGAATAAAATAATACAGTTAATTTTAAAAACAAGAAGAAAAAAAAAAAAGTAAATCATATAGAGAAATTGGTAGCAAGTAAGCTTCTCATGTGTTCCCCATTTACCTATGCTTGGATTTTTTGCCATTTTGACAAATCATGCTTGGTTAGATTTATTGTTCAAACATCTGCAATTGCCTGGTCCCGATGTTTCTGGATTTCAGCTGTCTAATTGAATAGAACAGTAGAAGGGTGAAAAAAAAGAAAAGAATGGGGTGGGTGTGTGTGTGTGTTAAAATAAAAATAGCAAAGAGCTTTTAAAATACAGTCCTGGACTTTGGGGAGTAATGGTCTTCTACAAAGAATGTCAAACTGGCCTAATGAAGCATTCTCCCCAGGGCCTGTTGGCTCTTGTGACCCCCCCCCCCCAACTTAGTTCTGTTAAATTCAAAGAAAAGTCTGAAAATGCAATTCAGATAGTATAAGGTCACAATTCCAGAGTACTCTGACTGAAACCTAGCTTTTATTATTATTATTATTACTGATACTATTACTAGTAGTAGTACTTTCGAATGATACAAAAAAGCAAACAAAAAAAAAAAAAAAACTGCCCACTTCCACAATGCCAGACAATAGTTTGTTTGTGTTTGATTCCAATAATCAGTTATTCTCTGATAAAAGCAAATTTTCACATATAATCATACAGCCACCCTTTATCAATTTATGTTGTCATGTGTGTGTGTGTGTGTGTTGTCCAAGAAAAAGTTAGAATACATTATCATTAAGTTTACTCAATTCATTTAAAGCCTTAAACTCTTGAATCAGGTGCTTGCAAAAAGACCCAATTGATTGAGCACCTTCAATCAGGTCTCTTTGCAAGTACCTCATTTCCAAGTACACCAGTTTTGCAAACCAAAGTTTTTTGTGGTAAGAGTAGCCCTGTTTGTCTAATCTGGTTGCTCTTCTCAGCTCCCATTCCAGGGGATACACACAGTGGTGAGCTGTGTATATTTTTACAATGGGCTCAGAGTTTTGCTGACTTTTTTTCTTTTTTTTTACAAATAGGCTAGCATCGAGGGTATAGGGAAGAGTTTTTGCTTTCATGAAGATTACTACAGTGGTCTCTGACAGTGGGACCTGAGAATTCTATAAAGTGAGACCAACTAATGACGTTATCAATGACGAATTCTAAATGAGACGCATTCAGCACCCAGAATTCGAGACCCCCATAGTTTCTTGAGGCTGGTGGGAGGTGTGGCAAACCATACTTCCACGACATAAGAGAGCACACTACTGACATAGGTTGCAAGGTATTTCTTGATTATTTATTTATTGCAAGTTTTGCACAAATCTATTTTCATTCCCCAGAATGCTCTCAAGGCTTTGGAATACTGAGCTTGAATTTGTTGTTGTTCAACAAATTCGTGTTTGCATGAATTTGTTGAACAACTGAGATTTGCATCCAGGATTACCCCTAAGAATTTGACACTGTCTATGGGAGTCAGAACATTTCCTGCTAATTCCAGGAGTAAAGATGATGCAGTATCAGCAGTATCATCTGACTTGAAGTAAAGATGAGATATCTTGACTTCTCTGGGTTAACTGACAGGCCAAAAAATTTACCATACTTGCAGAATGTATTAAGGTAGCTGGTTACAATTTCTGAGGAGGTTTGTTTTGCTTGTGAGTCACCAACCTGATGTTTGCATGGCAAATAACACACAAAATCATCAGCAACTTGATCCATGAGTGGAATAAATATTGCAGCAAATGGCAGGGCTGAGAGAGAACCACCTTGCGGGATACCTACATCCACGCTTCTACAGACTGTTCTATTATTTCTTGTGAAATGGAGCACTCTCCTAGAGAAAGATTTTTGAAGAGCTCGAGTATATTGCCAGATAACCGTAAAGGCTCTTGAGTAAGGCAAGCAGAGGTGTGATTTCTACTGAGTCGAAAGCAGATTTAATGTCCAGAAAAATGGTGTAGAGATCTTCATTGTCATTCCAGGTGTGAAGTATTTTCTGTGATAAGGACTGTAGACAGGTTGTAGTAAATCTATTTGGCAAGGCATAATGGGCATGTTTGGGCCTATGTGCAAATATTGTAGATGCGCAATATTATATATGCACTTTTCTAGGCATTTCAGAAAGGAAGAGGTAATTGATATTGGCCTGAAATCTATAGGTGATTTTGCATGAGGTTTTTTGGAACTGACACAACTCTATGAGTCAGCCAACTTGAAAGCACCTCTACCTGTTTGAGTCATGGAAATTTCAATATTACTGATAGGTGATAAAACATTGAGTGCTTCATTTCAAGGATATACTTCTGACCACCCTGTTCCCTCTTGAACTGCAGCACATGCTCACACCATTGTTGGCCATCTAAAGACAGGAAGGCGAAGCAAGTATGACTTGTGGACCACACACGTTTGCCCCTGGCCAGCCGGCCATTAATGAAATTGTAAATTGCTGATTGTTTGCTCACCTGGAAATCCATCCTTCCTTCCTTCCTTTCTTTGGAAAACTTGACATACGAGTCTTCTGAAGGTGACTTCTTTTAGGGGGCATGGGCTGCCTGTTTCTCCTTGAAGGCCTTTGTCAGGATGTCATTCCACCATGTTTTGGAGTGGTCACTAAGAATGCATTTTTTGGACATTGCAATCCTTGCAATGAATTCAATCCATCTTGAAAGTCAGTAGGCAGCCTCATTGATGTTCAGCTCTGCAAATATGTTCCATGGGTAAAGTTCAAAAAGGGTAGTAACTTTTTAATGTTGATGTATTTCGGATTGTACATTCTCCTGACAGTGTTTAAAGCTTGTACTGGTGAATGTTCATCCTTAGGCGCCAGCAGTGATATGACATCGATCGGAAGAGAAGAAGTTATCAGTTATGGTCATAGTTTCTTTTGCCGAACAATTTAAAAAGATTCACTGCAGAGTGGCATCGACATGTTCAAGGCCAGTGTATCGAGGAGCTTCTTTGTGACCGGCAGTGGAAGGTCACTGAGGATAGTGAGCTTTTTAGCATTAGTTGAAGCTTATGATGTAAGAAAACAAACTTACACAGCATCAGCCAAAAAAAAAAAAACTTCCATTTCACCCATCCATTCGTTCCAAATGTTTTTCTAGTTCTGCCTTGAATTTATTCACGCTATCAGCTTCCACGACAGATGGAAGTTTGTTCCAGCAATCAACCTGCTGGCTAAAGGCAAACTTCCATAGTAATAGAGGCATGTGATGCAAGAAAGCAAGTGTATGGGTTTATGTAGCATCAGCCAAAAAAGAAATTCACACAACCATTCCCTCTAAAAGTTTGTCCAGTTCCTCCTTCCTTCAATTTATTTACAATATCAACTTCCACAATGACAGATGGAAGTTTGTGCCAGCAATTAACCACCTGCTGGATAAATGCAAATTTCTGCACATCTATTCTACAACTGTCTTTGCTCAATTTGAATTTATGCCCCCTTAGGTTCATAATCTGAGCAAGTGGAAGAATCCCATCAGAATTCATCATGCTCATCCCATTCAAGGATTTATACACCTCAATCTGATCACCTTGCAGGTGCCTAGTCTCCAGCTGCTGCAATTTGCAGAACTTAAGCCTATCTTGATAAGAGGATTCCTTTATTCCTCTCACTAATCTTGTTGCCCTTCTCTGTACACGCTCAAGCAAACCTACATCCTTCCTAAAATGAGGCCTCCAGACCTGTTCGCCATATTCAAGGCATGGCCTGACCATTACCTTATACAAAGGGATAATCACCTCCTTTTCCCTGCTAGTTAAATTCCTGTATATCATTGACAAAACCCCATGACCTGCTCTTGTAGCCTGTCTGCATTGTTCAGAAAACTTCATGTCTGACTGCACAATTACTCCCAGGTCTTTTTCATTTTCTACCACCCTAAGTGTAGTACCACACAGTTGGTACATTTCTCTGGGGTTACTTCTATCTGTATGTAGTACTTTGCATTTGTCAATGTTAAACTTGAGTTTCCACTTCTCAGCCCATCTGCCCAAATTTTCTAGATCCTGTTGCGGTAGCACATGCCATTACTGTCATTAACAAACCTGCTAACCTTTGTATCTTCTGAAAACTTTTGTGCGAAAAGTTTTCTTTGTCCTCTTCAAGTGTATCAACATTGTGGAAGAATAAAGATATTTACATATTGGCACTGGAAAAGAACATAATAAAAAAAAAATTTAGAAAGTGCGAGGTTACAAATGTTGACGAAGCATTACTTCAATGGATCACTACACAAAGAAGTGCTGGATTTTCAATAGACTGTCTGATCTTGAGGGCTCAAGCGGAAAAATTTGCTAAATAGTTTGGATGCGACAATTTTATATGTCACAACGGTTGTCTGGATCGATTTAAAAACTGACATAACATTATTTATGCAAAAATTAGTGGAGAATCTCGATCTGCAGATCCAATAATGGCAAATGAATGGATTGACTGTGTTTGGGCAGAAATCGGGAAAGATTTCAATGACGAAGACATCTACAATGCCGATGAAACGGGACTTTTTTTATAATTTGACACCTGACAATAAATAAATTTAAATTCAAAGGGGGAAAATGTGTTGATGATAAAAAATCAAAGGCTTGCTTGACGGTGCTCATATGTGCAAATATGATAGGAACTGATTTTTAAAAAAAACTGTTTGTTATCGGAAAATTGTTAAAACCTCGGTTTTTCAAAAACGTAAGACAAAACTTCCTGTGGATTACACTGCAAACAAGGAAGCTTGGATGACCGGATATTTTTCGGCAATACGTAAATGATTGGAACAAGAAGATATTCAAAAAGAAGAAAAATATTTTATTCTTAGTTGATAACTGCACATCCCCAGATTCAAAATTTGTCCACCATTAAGCTGGTGTTTCTGCATTCCAATGTGACATCAGTTTTACAACTAATGGATGTAGGTGTAATCAAGAGTTTGAAAGGATTTTATAAAAGATTTCTAGATCAGTCAAAAAGAACAGATACTTACCGAGTCTCTATCAATATTGGATGCTATAAATTTATTGAATGATGCTGGGAACAACGTTACTTCAACAACCATATCGGATTTCTTCAAGAAACCGAAATTAAATTCAAATGAAATTTCAAACGAAGAAAACAATTTACCTTTATCTGAATGGTTGCTATATAACAATGTTGTAGGTTTTAATACAGATAACATCGATGAATTTGTACAAGTTGATGGGAACTTATTTAATGGTCTTCCTACAGAGAGTGACATTGTAGATGCTGTGTTCATCAAAGACGATAACGGCGATGATAAAGACAATGATGATATGATAAGTGAAAGTGAATCAAAATCAGTACTGACAATCTCACAAGCTCAAGACGCAATGGACACATTAGTCAATTTTTTTGAAAGATCTTAGGCAAGTAATGAGACTTTTAATGTATTCAGTGTTTTAACGGGAAACTTAAGAAATATCAAAGTGAAATCTTTAAAACAAATATCAATTTTAAGATTCATAAATACAGACTAATTGAAATCATGTCTATTATTAAATAGTATTGTTTTTAATTACAGAGAAATAAATTATGTTTAGTATTAAGTGTATTGTAGTTTATACAAGCATATTAATACAAATAATATGCAGGTATATACTTGTATTTTTTTCTCTCTAATATTTCTTTTGTGTTTTGAATCTATTTTTTTATCAGGTTATTGAGAATTTTAAAAAATAGGAGGTAGATTAAACTCATCACTGATATAAAGTATTCATTGTCTAACGTCCCCAGTGGTTTCCCCATCTCCGTTATCACTGATATAGCAAGTAATGGTTATAATGAGGAATTTTTGTCAGTCCCTTGATGCTCATTATAACCAAGTTCAACTGTAGTTCTATTTCTTTGCCATTCAATTTAGTTACCAAATGAATGACTTAACACAGTCGAAACGTACCTGTATGCCAGTAATCTTACAATCTCATGCTCCTTGCAAAATATACATGTAATTGAAAGAAAACTTCAAGGCACCCTTAAGAGGCTATTCATTGGACCAAAAATAATGGTTATCAACTCTCAAAACAGTGTTGAGTCAGTTTGATGTGACATAAGCACTGGGAAATAAAAATTGAGAATTGGAGTGTATTATAGGCCTAATGACTTTGATTATTAAATTATTAAAATCTGCTACATTACAATCAATAAAATGCATAAAACATAGATTAAAACGATAAAAACCCGTAGCTTTCAAAGGCTCAGCCTTCTTCTTCAGCGGTAAATCTTGCTATGCAGTACAACTTTAAATATCAGCAGGCTAACGGTACTCCTCACGTGTTTCCATTCTCGTGTGCTTCGTTCTCTCGCGTTGTGGAACTGGAAGTGGCTCGAGTGGAAGCCACACGGAATCGTTCATCCCTTTTGAGGATAGTGGTCTCAAAGATGGGATGAATCCGCGTACCTCTATCTCTATTTATGTTAATGGTAGAACAAATCCGCAAACTCTCGAGCCACTTACGGTCCCAGAACTTATGCGCCCGATCGGTGATGATAGCATCGTCTGGAGAGATCTGGTGTTGTTTCTCCCAAAAATGCTCGGCCACGGCGGACTTGCCATATTCCGCATTTCTTATTGCCTTAGTGTGTTCCCCCAGACGATCTTTAAGACGGCGTTTCGTTTCCCCTACATAACACTCCCCACAATCCGGGCATCTAATGCTATATACGACCCCACTAGTGTTCTCTTTTTCAATGGGGTCTTTAACCTGAGACACGATAGTGCGCAGCCTCCGTCCTGGAAGCTGCACACACCGCGTCCGGTACTTTCTTAGTATTCTAGCTATATGATCAGTCAAAAAAAAAAAAAAAAGTTTAGTTTCCCTGGTGTTTTATTTCTACTTCTACGCAAGGTTGGTGCAAAACACTAAAACCACAGTATTTTGGTTTAGTCACTCACACACTAGCAAGACTTTTATGAATTATGAACTGTTTTCTGCAGCAGCATGTTCAAGAGGCAAATAGAGGGAGTAATACTCTTGATCTGATTATCAGCAGTGATAATTCATGCATTAAGAATCTGCAGATAAAGGAACCACTAGGTGACAGTGATCAGGGTGTGCTGATGTGGGATTTACTGAAAGACGTAACTACCATCAGAGGTAAAGGGAAGGGTTGTTGCTTTTGTAAAGGTGACTACAGTGGGACCAACTGATGATGTTAACAACAGCAAATTCTAAATGGGATGCATTTAGAATTAATCTTGGAAGCCAAGCTATTCATAACAACTAAGAAATACTGTTCAGGATTTAAGCTTAAATGGATGTCATACGAACTAATTTGACTTGTAGCAGAGAAAAAAAATGCATGGGATGCATAAAAATTATCAGGAGACAGAGGTGCTTGTGGTAGATATAAAACAGTCTGCAATCAAGCCACAAAGGAGATTAGGCAAGCAGAGGCAGATAATGAGAAATCTTTGGCAAAGGATGCAAAGAAAAACAGTAAAGACTTCTTTACTTATTTAAACTTTAGAAGGAAGGGGATGAATCAGATTGGTGCACTTGATAGCGATAGTCCAATTGTTGATGATTCTGCCCATGTAGCTGCTAAACTGAATGAGTATTTTGCATCTACATTCACACATGAGGAATTCTGTAGGTAAGTGGAGGCCAGAAGCTTATCAAACTCTGACAGGGAGTTAAATGATTTTGTAATAACTGAGAGCAAAGTGGAGGAGAAATTGTTGAAGTTAAACACCAGAAAGGCACCTGGGATTGATAGAATCTATTCAGTTATATTAAAGGAAGTAAGCAGGCCCTTAGCCATGATTATGAGGGCATCTTTGGATTCAGGGGAAGAGCCCATGGACTGGAGATGTGCAAATGCATCCCTAATTCACAAAGGGGGATCTAAAGGTGACACAAGTAATTACAGGCTTGTTACTTTAACTTATGTTCTGGGGAAAAATAATGAAGTCACTGGTTAAAGGAGTACTGCGGGATCATCTAGAATAGACTGCTGTTATGGTTCAGACACACCATGGGTTTGTTAAGGGGAAGTCTTCTAATTATTACGATATTATGGCCACAAAGGAACTGGATCCAAAAAAATAATTATATTATATACTTGGATTTTAGGAAAGTTTTTGATACTGTTGCACATGGAAGACTACTGCAAAAGTTGGAGCAGTATGGCGTTAAGGACAAGTTGCTGCTATGGACAAAGGAATGGTTAAATGGGAGAAGACGGGGGTGGTAATCAATGGACCTCTTTGTAGACTGTTATAGTGGTGTATCCCAGAGGTCCATGTTGGGCCCATTGTTGTTTTCTGTATTTATCATTGATATTGATGAAGGTACACTGAATGATCACTGAATTATGACCACCTACCTAATACTTCATAGGTCCACCTTTTGCCCTCAGTACAACAGCAGCTATCCGATGTGGCATGGATTCAACAAGATGTTGGAAGCATTCGGGAGGTATGGCCAACTTGCACTTGCACCAGAGGTCCAAGTTCCTGCCAGTGAAACATGGCCGACTGGGCTAGCCGGGTGGGTAAAGTGGCTTCCTGGCAACCCAAAGGTCGCAGATTCAAATCCTGCCTCAGGCTTGGATCAGAGTAGAAAATGCAAAAACCTTGGGAGGTGCAATATGGCCACAGAAGGTGATGCGCCAACAACTAACAAAAAAAAAAAAAAAAAAAGTGAAACATGTCCCACACCATGCACCAGCCTGCGCTTTTAATACCATGCATGATGGATCAAGAGCCTCATGTTGTTGACACCAAACTCGTACACAACCATCCATGGTGTGGAGTAAAAAATGTGACTCATCTGACCAGCATACCTTCCTGTCTTCTAACATCCAATTTGCATGCTCTCTGCACCAGGCGAGTCTTTACGCCGATAAACCTTGGTTAGGAGAGGATGCTGTAGGGGTCGTCTGATGCTACAGCCCATACGTGCGAGCATGCGACGCATATTCATGGCAGATATTGTTCTGTTCAGATATTGAACAGTTCTGTGCCTGTTCGCCTGTATGAGTCATCGGAACCGATGCTTACCTCTAACTTCAACCTTTCACTGATCTTTGCAGTTTTGCCGTCGGGTCATTGTTTGATCATTTTGATGCTAGTCCCGATACACTTTAAGCCTGATATACACTGAGTGATCACCGAATTATGACCACCCCTATGAAAACTGAATGTGACACGTTGACCACGTGAGGTAGGAGAGTGCACAGTTAGTTGACCTACATAGCATAGATAAGGTGTCAGTGGTTCAGTAGGTAGTAAAATTCTGAGCAAGATGGGTAAAAGGAAGGATTTATCGGACTTTGATAAAGGACAGATTGTGGGTGCTCGATGAGCTGGTGCCTCGATTTCCCAAATGGCTGAACTGGTGGGGTGTTCGAGAGCTGCCGCAGTTAATCTCCAAGTTTGCACACAGTACAAAGATTGGTAGGGTTAATGACAATAAGGACGGTACACTACTGTAACAAGATCCGCAAAAGTTGAGCAGATGGGCTGAGCGGTGGCAACTGAAGTTTAACATTGACAAATGCATAGTGCTGACAATTGTGCCAATTGTGCAGTACTGCACTCAGAGTAGTGAAGAATGAAAAAGACCTGGGGGTAATTATGCAGTCAGATATGAATTTTTCTGAGCAGTGCAAACAGTCTGCAAGAGGATGCAATGATATATAGGAATCTTGCTAGCAAGGATAGGGAAGTGATTATCCCCTTGTAAAAGGCAATGATCAGGCCACACTTGTGTACTGCATACTTTCTTAAAATGAGACCTTATTTTAGGAAAGGTGTAGAGCTGCTGGAATGAGTACAGAGAAGAGCAATGAGATTAGCAAGTGAAATAAATGGTTGCTGTTATCAGGAAAGGCTTGATTTCTGCAAATTTCTGGGTCTGGAGACTAGGCAACTGCAAGGTGATCTGATTGAGGTGTATAAGGCCTTGAATGGTTTGAGCAAGCTCAATGCTGATGGGATTATCCCTCTTGCTCAGATTCCATACCTGAGGAGGCATAAATTCAAATTGAGAAAAGGCAGTTGTAGAATAGATGTGCAGAAATTTGCTTTTAGCTAGCATGTGGTTGGTTGCTGGAACAAACTTCCATCTGTCATGGAAGTTGACAGCTTAAATAAATTCAGGGCTGAACTAGACAAACTTTTGGCAAGAATGGATGGGTGAAATGGAAAATTTTTTTTTTTTTTTTTTTGGCTGATCCTATATAAGCTTGCTTTCTTGCATTATGTGTCTCTACTAATGCCAAAGCTAAGCAAAAAAACAGCAGCCATCCATATTTGCTAATCCTGATTGGTAAATTCATATTTGCTAAATGTAAGTTAATCCTGATCAAAGCTTACAACTCGATTCTGCCTTCGTGGGTATTACAATTAGTAGAACCACCATCCTACCCACACTTGGTGAAAAAGACCTCAGTTCAGGTCCCATCAATGACATGAGGAGTCTTCGTGGGCCCTTTTTACAATGTGGCCAGGCTAGTCGGTCTTATACGAGGGTAACATAGTTTTATCTCCCAGAAACTCTGATTTTTCATGCAGCAAACAGAAAATCGACCACACGACATGCAATTTATAGACAGTATACACAGCAATATGACATTATTCGCTGATGCTCCTAAAGCTCTACTACTACAACTCGATTCTCTTCCAATTACTTTTCAGCATATTATTAGATTTCTTGATCTAATACTGGATAAAAAATTTATCTGGAGCATATCTGTATAACCTATCTAAAGAAACTAAATTTACTTATGATAATTTTTGCTATGCCATAGGATGCAGATCATTACATGCTGCTACCACCTATACCATTCATTAATTAAACCTCAACTGGACTATGAGTCTCTTGTATATGCTCAGCCAAAGTGTATAAAATTGACTTAACATTGAAATCTCCACAAATTGCATTGGGAGCTTCTTGTACATCACCAGTTCAGAGTCTTTATACAGAAGCACCAAACCTCTGCTACATATCCGTTGACATGTTCTGCTATTAAACTATGAAGCTAAAATCAAAAGTTGCCCATGTCATTCCATATGGTAATATCGGTTCGAATCAAAATGGGATAATTTGTTGTATCAAAAACCATTGCAGGATAAACTATGTTGCAAAGTTTAAATGCATATTGGAGACTAAATATGAATAACATACAACAGATCCATTAAGCAACAGACCCAGCAGGAAAAGAAGACTTCTGACCTACCTACAAAAAATTTGGCAAGAAAGGTGGACAACCTCTACCAAAGGAGAAATAACTCAAATTTATGCCGGGCATCGACAGAGTATTTCCCAAGTCCCTGACCTAGTTTTCAACAGGACTAGAAACTACTTATCTTTTAACTGGATGTGGCACCATCCACAGCAAACTGACCACATGCTAGGCATTAAAAACAACCCTCTATGTGCCTGTGGCTCCCAAGAAACCTGGGACCACTTGATGTTCGACTGCCATCTGTACAAAGCCCTCCAGGCCTTTCTCATCACTCAGCTCTAGTACATTACCAGGAACACTGCCTACTTGATGACGAACAGAACTTCAAACCATTCACAAAGTTTTCCCAAGACTTGTTCACAAGGTGCAGAACCCTACGACAACCAAAAAAATTGGCAACCACTTAGCATGACCAGAACAAACTCATCACTACAAACCCTGCGCTGAACAGCAACACTGGCAAAACTGAATAAGAAACAACCACTATCCTGTGATCAAAAAAATCTGATCACTAAACTGAACAGACTCATTATTATTATTACTAGCCATATAGTGCAAGGAAGCCTGAGGATTATGGTGCACCAGCCAAAAAAATTTCCAAGTTACCCTGTGAGAGAGAGAGAGAGAGAGAAAGAAAGAAAGAGTCAGAAGTCGAAGGGAATTACCAAGAAAGAGAAGAATGATGATATCCAGCTCAGGACTGTGCGTGCTCCAAGCCCATACTCACCAGATGTGAGCCCCTGAGGTTAATTTTGCTTCCTCTACAAGGATCTCATGTAACAAACACTAAACTAGACACTCTCCCATCAAGACTAAAAACTGCATATGGCTAACTGTGCTGGTTGAAACCAAAACTGTTGTCTTATCGTCTTCCTAGCACGATAAGACAACGACAAACTCTGAAACAGACTCTCCAATCATACCACAGCTATGCTGCCACCTCGTCAGTTGACGGTCAGGGCTGGGCACCTTGTAAAACCCACTTTGCTGACTGAAGTCCCATCTTCTTACCATGATAACACAAGGAAATCACCGAAACAGACACTAAGGCTTTGACTGCAGCTAAGCTGCCACCTCACCAGTTGGTGAATCTGGGCAGGGCACCTAGCCTCGCCTACTTTCTTTCCCTATCCTGGTGGGCATGGGCCCCCACCAGGAGAAAGACGACCCCACTGAAAATTATTGTGGTCATCTTCTCTTTCATCTATGTACTTCTGACTTCTCCTTCCCCTCCCAGCCTTCAGTCTCCCTCCCTTACTCTGTCTGTATGTGCTAGCACACATCCTACACGCCCAAATTTAAATATGACAGAATTAAACTGTGCTCATCATTCTCAGCTTTTCCAATTCTAGTATTATCTCCCTTTTTTTTTTTTTTTTTTTCATAGACCCTAGCCACTGAAATCTCAGGAAATTAGGCGACACAGCCTACCAGAGTAAAACAAATTACTGGTGTACCTGATTTGCCTCCACGGGGCTTGGTGTGGGCAACATTGGGACCCACCAAGGGCCCAGCAGCTAAATGGCCGAAAGAACAACAATACACAACACTACACATCACAATATCCATACACTTTTAAATC
Source organism: Mastigoproctus giganteus (assembly GCF_048544385.1). Lineage (NCBI taxonomy): Eukaryota > Metazoa > Arthropoda > Arachnida > Uropygi > Thelyphonidae > Mastigoproctus > Mastigoproctus giganteus. Next base: position 214,553,150 of record NC_143583.1, read on the forward strand.
TATGGCCTGTACAGTGTACTGTATCACAACAATTTAAACTACGCAGAATTCGGGACTTTGACATTAGACCCTAAACACACTTTACACCTAAGAGAGCAACAGATAGCTTTCTCTTTTTATTGATCTTCTGATCAACTACATTGCAGCAGATTGATGAGACTGATGGAAGACTGAGACATGATCTTTTCACTTTCCTAAAAATGATAAACAAATACCACATTATCTGAATCCATCTGTTTAATAGGCCAACCCTGTACTATCTAAGTGTAATAAAGTCATTATGGCCTTACTTGCCATTGCATCAATAAATAACAACATTGCCTTATTGTTTCATCTTAGCATCAGTCACAGTGCAGTAGTCTTGTCCTTTTGTTCTGTGTTACTCCTTGTTCTGTGTTTTCCATAGTACATACATATGCATCTGCTGACGAGGCTACTAGTGACGGTCGTGTTCCAAGCCGCTAAGTGGATTTTTCTTATTTATTGATTTGAAATTATTATTTTTCTAAAACTTTTGATTTAAATTTAGTAGTATAACATTATTTTGTGATTTTTTCATTAATTTGGTGTATTTATTCTTTACTCGGCCTTGTAAAAGTATCGGTAAGGGTTTCCACGTGTTCGTAACTACCGCTACCGTTATTAACTTTCCCGCCATTGTGATACCGTACTAGATATACCGTATGTTATATACCGTACTAGATAGCGTTAGTTGAACTTCGTTAGCAGTTAAATTGTACGTTTAAATAAATACATATAACGACTTAGATTCCAAACGTAATATAATTAATAACATAACATAATTAATTAATAAATTAATAGAATCATGACTCAGACCAGAGCAGCAAAGCAAAAGGCTCAAGCTAATGGAAGTGCTGTGGCTCAGAGCAGAACTGAGGGGGGCAGTTGTCCTCTGACTCACAGCCTTATAAAATGCACTGTTTGCTTGATGTTTGCAGAGCAATCGGGTACGGGACATGATACTGCCAAGGGGGATGTCTTTGTGTGTGCGCGATGCAAGGAGTGTATCGATATCAGGCAACAACTCGGCGTTCTTTTGGGCCTATATGAGAGCTTGAAGGACAGGGTGGATGCCCTCAAAGAAACTAAATTGAGGGGCCCATCAAGCTCTCAGCTGCCCACATCAACGCCAGAGCTTGCACTTGGGCATCGCGTGACACAGAGACAACCCCCAAGGCAGAATGCGCTGGTCCCGAAGGAACTAGTAGTTGTTGGTGACTCTATTGTCAGGGAAACGGGGAACATGCTTTGTAAAAAAGATAGGAGGAACAGGACCAGGGTATGTCTGCCAGGGGCAAAGGTTGATGACGTTGTAGAGCGAATATCATCTTTTAAGGGCACAAGAGGTGATATAGTTGTACACGTTGGCACTAATAATATTAAGAGTAGGAGACCGGCAGAATTACTTAACAAGTACAGGTCACTGTTGAACAAAAGCCGAGAATTAGGGTTGAATTTGAAAGTGTCTGCAATTCTGCCCAGACACGATAGGAGGGAGTATATGATGAGAGCCTTGTCGATCAATTCGGCCCTGGAAAGATTGTGCAAGGCTCAAGGGGTAGAATTTTTTTCAGCCTGGACTGTACTTGTTAACAGGAGAGATTGCTTCTACAGGGATGGGATACACTTAAATAGAAAGGGTGCAAGAATATTTGCTGATGCTATCGAGGCAGTGTTAGGTGGGTCGGAAAACTGCTAGCTTGGGGGGAGACAAAGACCAATAGATTGACAGTAGCCACTGGCAGAGGTGAAAGAGATTCTTGCACTGCTTCTATTAGAATGAGCAGAAGCCTGAAAAACAAGATGCATGGTATTTCAGAGACTGCTGGGAGCCATTGTGGTACAAGTAAACACATGGGTTGTGTTAGGGTAGCTAAGAATAGAAACAGGTGCAGGTATACTTGCGTGTACACCAATGCTAGGAGTTTAGTAAATAAATTTGATGAATTTGAGGTATTGCTCAAAACATCGAAGGCAGATATTGTTGGGATATCAGAGACGTGGTGTCACACAGATATAAGGAATGCGGAACTGCAATTTGGGGAGTACAACGTCTACAGAAAGGATAGACAGGATAGGAAGGGGGGAGGTGTTATGCTATTAGTTAAGAAACACATAAAAACCAAGGAAGTGAAGCCAGTCGACATCGCTGGACAGTGCAGTGTGGAGTCAGTTTGGTGTGACATAAACATTGGGAGATCACAATTGAGAGTAGGAGTGTGCTATAGGCCTAATGACTCTGATGAGTATAATAAGGAACTGTACAGGGAAATAGAATGGGCCAGTAAATCAGAGTGTCTTATAATGGGAGATTTTAATTTCCCAGATATTGACTGGAATTTGGGGGCTGGATACTCACACACTAGCAGGGCTTTTGTGGATTTATTGGATGATTGTTTTCTACATCAGCATGTTCGGGAGGCAACTAGAGGGAGCAATACTCTTGATTTGATTATCAGCAGTGATTCTTCATGCATTAAGAATCTGCAGATAAATGAACCACTAGGTGGCAGTGATCATAGTGTGCTGAAGTGGGATTTACTCAAAGAGGTAACTACCATTAGGGGTAAAGGGAAGGGTTATTGCTTCCGTAAAGGCGACTACGATGGACTGAGACAGTATTTAAATTCTATACAGTGGGACCAACTGATGATGTTACCAACAGCAAATTCAAAATGGGAAGCATTCAAAGAACTTATCTTGGAAGCTACTAGGCTTTACATACCAACTAAGAAATATTGTTCAAGGTTTAGGCCAAAATGGATGTCAGATGAACTAATGAGGCATATGGCAGAGAAGAAAAATGCATGGGATACTTACAAATTAACACATGACACAGAAGCCTATGATAGATACAAGTTGATATGCAACCAAGTTACAAAGGAGGTTAGGCAGGCGAAGGCAGATTACGAGAAATCCTTGGCAAGGGATGCAAAGAAAAACAGCAAAGAGTTCTTTACTTATGTAAACTCTAGAAGGAGAGGGATGAATCAGATTGGTCCTCTTGATATTGATGGGTCAAGTGTTGATGATCCTGCTCAGGTAGCTAACAAACTAAATGAATATTTTGCATCGACATTCACACATGAGGAGTTATTCAGCGAGGGGAATGCCAGAGGTGTATTCAACTCTAGCAGTAAGTTACAGAATCTTGAAATAACTGGGAGTTAAGTGGAGGAGAAACTGTTGAAGATAAACACAAGAAAGGCACCCGGGGTGGATGGGATCTATCCAGTTATATTAAAGGAGGCAGCAAAGGAAGTAAGCAAACCCTTAGCCATAATTATGAGAGCTTCCTTGGACTCAGGGGAGGGGAAGGTACCCATAGACTGGAAATGTGCAAATGTGACCCCAATTCACAAAGGAGGATCAAAGGCTGACACAAGTAATTATAGACCTGTGAGCTTAACTTCTGTTCCAGGAAAATTAATGGAGGCACTGGTTAAAGAAGCACTGCAGGATCATTTAGACAAGACTTCAGTTATAGCTCAGACACAGCATGGTTTTGTTAAGGGGAAGTCTTGCCTGACCAACTTGATTGGATACTATGATGCAGTCACAAAAGAACTGGATGCAGGGAATAACTTTGATATTATATACTTGGATCTTAGAAAGGCTTTTGATACTGTTGCACATGGAAGACTGCTACACAAATTGGAGCAGTGTGACATTGGAGGCAAATTACTGCTATGGATAAAGGGGTGGTTGAGGGGGAGAAGACAGAGTGGTAATCAATGGACACTGCTCATCGTGGACTGATGTTATTAGTGGAGTCCCTCAGGGCTCAGTGTTGGGTCCATTATTGTTTTCTGTATTTATAAATGATATTGATGATGGTATATCGGGATTAATGTCCAAGTTTGCAGACGATACAAAGGTTGGCAGGGTTGTCAAGGACACTACTGACACTATGCTGCTGCAACAGGATCTGGAAAGGTTGAGCAGATGGGCTGAGAGGTGGCAAATGAAGTTTAACATTGACAAATGTAAAGTACTACACATGGGAAACAGCAACCCCAGAGCAACGTATCAACTCTGTGGTACAACACTGACAGTGGTAGAGAATGAAAGGGACTTGGGGGTGGTTGTGCAGGCAGATATGAAGTTCTCTGAGCAGTGCAGACGGGCTGCAAAAGTAGCTCATGGAGTATTGTCAATGATATACAGGAATTTTTCCAGCAGGGATAAGGAGGTGATTATTCCATTGTATAAGGCAATGGTCAGGCCACACCTAGAGTACTGTATACAGGTCTGGAGGCCTCATTTCAAGAAGGATGTAGAGCTGCTGGAACGAGTACAGAGAAGGGCAACAAGATTAGTGAATGGAACAAAGGGGTGCTCTTACGAAGAACGGCTTAAGTTTTGCAAATTACAGTGTCTGGAGACTAGGCACCAGCGAGGTGATCTGATAGAGGTGTATAAAGCCTTGAATGGTTTAAGCATGCTCAATGCTGATGGGATTCTTCCTCTAGCTCAGAATAATCACCTGAGAGGGCATAAATTCAAATTGAGGAAAGACAGATGTAGGATAGACGTGCGGAAATTTGCCTTTAGCCAGCGGGTGGTTGGTTGGTGGAACAGACTTCCATCCCTTGTGGTGGAGGTTGATAGCCTAAATAAGTTTAAGGCTCAGCTGGACAGGTATTTTGAACGAACGGAGGGGTGAAGTGGAAGTGGTTTTTTTTTTTTTTTTTTTTTTGGCTGATGCTGCATAAGCTTGCTTTCTTGCATCAAATGCCTCTACTAATGCTAATGCTAATGCATCTTCATACGTATGTGTAGTACTTTTTTTAATGAAAAGTATGTACTACTTTTCCTTATCTGTTTTTCCAACTATTATTATAGATGACCACACACACACACACACAGAATAGCAATGGTTTTTTTTTTTATTCTGATTTTATTTTTGATGGTAATTTCACTTTAATATTGGGAAATCAAGTAATAAAAACAAATTAATATTTAAAAACACATATATATATATATAGATAGATGTTTTTAAAAAGCTTAAATTCCACAAACAAACTTACACTATAGAGTCAGTCCATAACAGAAAATTCATTTGCCACACATTCTTGGGGATTTGTTGAACTTGTGTCTGAAATAGTTATAGTTAAATCTGAATTAATTATTTTATTTATGTTATCATCTCTGCATTACAGGTACCACTACTAACAGTAGAAATAAAACTTGCTTTACACAAAGCTTCACATGTCCTTTACATTTTGTCATCTATATGATACATTTGAAATCCTACATTAGAACAAACAAATGTTTGTAACTGCTATTTTTATAAGCTTCCAATTTAGGGAGTCAGCAGAATTGTGTTTGACCACAAACGAGTTAAATTACAAGTTGCATTCTTGAATATTTTCAATTGTGAAAATAGTTAGCAGGAGATGTCTCTCTCTTGTAGTATTTAAGCAAATTGAAATTTGTATGCAAGAGAATGAGAGGAGAAAGAGGATAAATTAGTTCATGCTCTCTCTGTCATACTGGAACATAACATACTGTGTAATGTCCATATGGTCTAGATAATATTACCACTAAGTGAATCATTTTATGTGTTTATCTAGTAATAAAGTTAAGAATTTTTCTAACTTTAATAATAATGCACTGCTCATCATTGACTGAAATTGCCTCATCTGAAAGAGTACATGCCTTGATCTCAAAATAAAGTTGAATGATAGATATCAATGTAAACAAGAAATGATTAAGTTTGTGTATCAATTCAGTGGTGTTTACAGACATGCTGGAAAATAGTACCTTGAATGGAGCAGTGCATAGAAAGGGCAGAAGCACTGACCTTAGAATGGTTTGCAACAGGTGTCTCTGCATCATCAATAACAAACAGAAGTGAACAGCTATTATAACTGATGTCTGCCCATTCCATGATTCCAGCTGTTGACTCAGTATGTCACTCCCTGATGCAGGCTGGATTATCCCTGTTCCTAGTATCTTCGGATGTACTCATTTCTTGTTTACATTGATATCTATCATTCTACTTTATTTTGAGCTCAAGGCATGTACTCTTTCAGATGAGGCAATTTCAGTGATGGTAAAAATACAGCCATTGCTGAATCTCAAACAGAAACCTGATTCATCACTAAAAGCAATGTGATGCCATTGTTTTCATCTTATAGTTCTCACTCTCCCTGTGCCACTGTAGACATTAAAGACAGTAGGATGGTGTCAGAGGCAGACAGTGCAATGTACAGTGGAAAAGCAATCCCACTTCTCATAATCATATGTTAATTGCTGCATCCCTTCCTTTTCCAGTACAGGCACAGAGAGGATGGCATCAGTGTTAGAAGTTTGCAGATCATGACAAATATGTTTATTATTTTCTACTTGGCATGTCTGTTGTTCCTCTTATTCTGATATTCTTATGATGCTATCAGAGCCCTTGTGATGTGTCAGAGTACCCATTGTTGCCAACAGCACCTAACTTTTCAGGCATCACCAACTTACATGAACAGTTATTTACCATATTGACCATACAGCTTCTGGCAACAGAATGGTCTGATCCTTTTCAAAGACCATCATCTGCACACACACTGTATTACCCTATGCATGTTAGAAACATTAAATGCTTTATAAATAGTCATTTTCTTACTGTTTTCTTTGCCTATTTACATATTTTTATAGTACTTGCAGTTTCCTTTGCCAAGGCGGTGACAGACACATTACTGAGTACTGGTTAGTGTGACATGCTAATTGTTTATGTCCATATGTGCTGCAATTAAATATGCATATTTTTGGTTAAACCATCTATTCTCTTCAGGCAGGGCAGTTTCAATAATGAGATATGTGTTATTCATCAGCTTACAGCTGTTCACAGCAGACTAAAGCTCTTGTAAATTAGGATAAGTGTGGTAGTATTAATTAAATATCCTTGATACTGTTTCATTTTCACATAATTGTATTTTACTTTGATGTGTAATGGATCTTTTTTTCTTCCCCCAGCATATGGTATTGGACTGATAATAACATATATTGGCCTTTATCTAATGAATAGCCCTCAGCCTGCTCTTCTCTACTTAGTGCCATCAACGCTTGTTCCCGTCTTCATTTTGAGTTGGTGTCGTCAAGAATTTTCCCTTCTTTGGAATGGCCCAAAGGTAAAATTTCTGAATTTATTATTATTACCACCAAATTTCAATGTAGGTGTATTTTTAAATTACATATAGTACATAATTAAATGCTTTATAAATAGTTTAAAATAAATTTTAAAAATATATAAATATAGTACATGAGTAAATTTTGATAAAATTAAATAACAGTAACAAATCTGATAGATTTGTTCTTATTAATGTTGTTATTAATTTGATGGGTTAAATAACAATAGATAATCAAATATTAAAACTTTGCAAGATAATTACTGTTATAATTACTGAATAAGTGTGCTTTGTTATCTTGCAAGATTTTAAAATCAAATCTGGTAGATGTGGTATATGTATGTTATTTATTTTAGGGGAGGATCGAGAATTGATAAAAATAGATATAATTTCATTAAAAAATCGGTATATTCAATTATCTGCTAAGAGGTAAAGAACTTCTTTCCCAGTGTCCCTAGATATAACACTATGCTTACTATCAATCATCCTTGTTGACTGCCCAGTCAGTGGACAAAAATTTTTTTTTCAACACTGAAATCAGTTGATATGCGTTTATATTGTAGCTATATATGCAGAGTACTCTATATATATATTGATTAATAAATAAATAAAGATTGGTAAGATAAACATCTTTTTATATTTCATTAAAACACCCCCTCCATTTAACATTATCAATTTTCTTTTACCAATTGTGATTGTAATAAGTAGCACCCACTGTACTACACCAAACATAGTTGAACCATGACTTGCAAACCATATGCAATTTGACACTTCAATTGCAGCTTCCAGGACTGAGAAAATTCATCTCTCACCTTAACAGGAAATATTAAGAAGAAAAAAAAAACTCTTAGGTAGCTGATTTTAATACCAGTTGGAATTTTTATAGAAATTTATGAAGTTTCTAATGTCTATTAATACAAACATTTTACCTCAAAAATATATGTTAACCTACTATTTTAAACATGCCCTAAAATATAAAATTAATCATAATTATTTAAATCTTTTTCTCTCCCTTTTTTTTTGCCATTATTTATTAATGAGCGTATTCATCATCATCAACCATTTTCAATCCACTGCAGGATAAAAGCCTCTTCAGCAACTTTCCAGTTCCTTCTGTTTTGTGCAATGACCATCCATTTACTACACGAACTAATGAATTTCATCTGTCCATCTCCATCATTGTCTTCCAGGTTTTCTTAGCTCCTCTTGGGTACCATTCTGTTATTTTCTTAGTCCATCTGTTTCCTGCCCAAGACCATTTTAATTCTTTAGTTTTGATAAGAATATCCTTTACTTGAGTTTGCTGCCTAATCCGTGTGTTTCTCTTCTTATCTAAGAGTATGATTCCTAATATAAATCATTCCATTCTTTGCTGTGTAGTTCTCAGCTTCTCTTCCATTCTTTTGGTGAGTGCCCAAGTTTCACTTCCATAAGTCATGGTGGGGAGTATACATTGGTTCATTATTTTATGTTTCAGACAAATAGAGATATTGCTCCTCAGTATGTGACCATATTTCCTGAATGCTATCCATCCAAAATTTATTCTTCTCTTGACTTTGTTTTGGCCATATTCATCTTTAGTACCACAGGGTTCAATGTTGGGCCCACTGTTGTTTTGTATATTTATCAATGATATTGATGAAGGTATATCAGGCTTAATGTCGAAGTTTGCAGATGATACAAAGGTTGGCAGTATTATTAATGACATTAGTGGTGTGCTGCTGAAACAGGATCTAGAAAAGTTGGACAAATGGTCCGAGAAGTGGAGACTGAAGGTTAACATTGACAAATGCAAAGTACAGGCACTCCTCTCCAGCTTATGTAATATTCGACTTATGGAAATTCGACTTTACATAAGTTTTTGACAATTCACAGAACCTCTGTTGGGCAAGTGCACATTTTTTATCATTAGCAAATACTGTTTGTGTTTTTTTTTAATTATTTTAATTTTTTTTTTTTCCCCATGATATAAACAAAATTTCCCCATGATATTATGTGTACGCCCATAATACATGTTTACAGTTACATGAATTCTCATTGATTCCACATGCAGTTCTTAGGGAAGTGAGTGAAATGTAAAATATGAGGGTACTGTATGCAATACACTAGAAAATTTTTGCTATAACAACATTTGCCTAAAGGGTTTCATTGATCTTTTCAAATTATACAAGCTAATCAAAAGTTGCAGGACCGGACCAAATTCAGACTACAAATTATTGAAAGTGCATTTAAAATAATCTGTACTAAAATGCATGTAAATCCCTATATTCACTGGTCAGGGAATGATAATGACTTTGAAATACACTACATTTCGAATAATCCAATATTGAATTAACGCTGTTCTTATATTATAACCCGTATCTGACTATAACGCTGTCACAGATCACTATAACGCTCTTTTACAGATTACACTGACATATTTAATGAAATCGTTTCATTTGATGGAGTCGATAGCTTGAAAATGAATAGCAAAACAGCATTAAAACATTTCCCACGCCGACTTGAGGAATTTTCCCACGCTCAGTGAAATTTTCTCTCACGCTAATTTAATTGCAGTACAGTCACTTGTTACGTAGTTCCGAGATCAAAATTTTAAAAAATGATCAAATACATTATTTGTAATATTTGCGTTACATGCATTTTTCCGAAGTCTAGTCATCACTCAGTACAGTATTAGACATCGTGTGTAACGGACAGTTTACTTGAACATTGTATCTAATGCAACCAACGCAGTTACATTTTCGAAGAGTCAATAATGGCCGATAAGAATGAAAAAGCAACAACGTCTGGGCGCAGTACGAAGACTATAAATGTAAGAAAAAGACTGAATTTGAAAATTAAATTAGACGTTTTGAAGCGAATCGATTCCGGTCAACGACAAGCGGATGTGTGCCATAATTTAGGTCTTGCAACTTTAACTGTGGATAGAACAATTATAAAAAAATAAAGAATTAATTTTAGCAGCGGGAAAGATAGCTGTTCCACTGCAAACAACTAGGACTAGGCCGGCTATTAGGATTGAAATGGAAAGACTTTAATTTTATTGAAGATAATATTCCAATGCAGAATTCAGTTAAGTTAAATATTTAAAAAAAAAAAAAAAAAGAGAGAGAGAGAGAGAGAGAGAGATTAGCCAATATGATGATCTGAAGAAAACTTGCCTAAAAAAAAAAAAAAAATGTGGAACCATTTAAAACTGGTAAGGGCTGGTAGAATAGATTTAAAATCCAGGGAGAAGCCGCTAGTGCAGATCAAGGAGCCGAAACTTTCAAAAAAGAACTTGTTAAAATTATTGAAGAGGGGTATTGTGTGTTATACTTCTCAACAAGTTTTTAACATAGATGAAGCGGGACTTTTGTGGAAACGAATGCCTAAAAGAAGTTTCATATTGAAAGAACAAAAAACATGCCAAGTTTCAAAGCGGCGAAGGATTAGTTGACTTTATTGTTGGGTGGTAACGCTGCGGGCCATTTAAAATTAATACCCCTTTTAGTTTATTTGGAAGAGGGCCAAAGTTCAACTCAAATCCACACATTTTTCATGATTAAATTCATCCATTAAATTAAATCAATTAAATTCATTATTTTAATTAGAATTTTAAGTTTACTTTTGATACGCAAGTAGTTACCATATAATTATACGTATGTAATGCAGAATATTTTATATGTGCAAATATTTGAATATTAAATATTTTGACCGACATTTGTGCATCTTTTTATTACCGTTTATTATTGATTAGGAAATATCCTATGGCACCGACCGCAGCTCACAAATACATATGTTACCTTATGGGAATGCGGCGCTCGCTTAGCGCAGATTCACTTAGCGCTCTGTTTTTCCGGAACGAATGATCAGCGTTAAGCGGGGGTCACCTGTACTGTAACCCATCATGATAAGCTAAATAAATGCCCAGTAGAATAATTGTTGATTTTTTGGTGAACATGGTAAACACGAATGGGGGAAAAAAGTGGCAGCACTTTCATCTTTTTGACCTTAGCATAAGCTGAGCATGTACTTGTTTTGTACCTTTTCTTACTTGATCTTTGTTTCAAAGAATGTATTTGCTTAACCATGCCTTCAGAGCCATTTCTAATTGTCCCACATATTTGCTAAAATTATTCCACATAATTGCTAGCAAATGATATTTTGTGATAGTAACACATTAAGATTGTTTTACATTCCTGATCATGCTGTATGATCAGAATGATCATACAGCATGATCAGAATTAAAAAAAAAAAAAAAAAAAAGTTAGAAAGAAGTAACATAAAAATAGACTACAAAGAAGACTATATAAAAAAAAAAAAAAAAAAAAAAAGACCTTTTCATTTGTTACTTATAGACTGTGGTACATTCAATAAAAACTTATTTATTCCTCATTTTTCAGAATAATTGAGCACTGTCCATAAGCCTTGATTTCTTCCTCCTCTTTATGGAATTAATCATTTTCATTATAATCATAGTTTTTACAATGGATCTTATTATCATTATTTCAGAAACTGTCCACAAACTTTGAAATTTTACTAACGCTTGCATTTGTTACAACTATTTAACTTACTTATCATAAATATTTATAATTCTTATGTAGTTGATTATGTTTTCAATACAGTTACTGTAATTTTATTTAAGATGCAACAATCCATTGGATGCAATCAGCAAGTTTCTCCAAGTTCTGATAATAACTCATCTGACCAAAGTATAGAACCAGCTTCAGAGTTTCAGATTAATTCAGGCAACTCCCTGACCAGGAAAAATAGTCATTTCTCTGAGACTACCTGTGAGAATGGAGACCAGAAAGTACTCATTCAAGGAAACTGATTGCTAAAATTAATTTACATATTGAACCTTTTAAAAAGCAAAATATGACTATGTTTTAATCAACAGTTTGGATAACGTCAAAGTTGCCAGCTACTGTAGACTCAACAATTTTTTTGATACTTAATAGTATAATCACTGTCATTAACATTAGTTCAAACAGTCTCTTGACATTATAAATATATTTAAAATACTACATCAGTATTGTGTAAATAGTCCGTCCAATATAAATCAGTGTATTGCTTGGAGGAAATGCATCTAAGATAGGTGCATTGCTTGGAGGAAATGCATCTAAGATAGGTGCATTGCTTGGAGGAAATGCATTCAAGTATAGGTGATATTTCTTGCAGGAAATGCATCTGAGTATATATATATATATTGTTTTTTTAATGAAGTCATAAGCAGAAGTTATACTGTTCATAATTTGAAATTGTGTGATTTTCTTTATTTTATTGTACCAGATGTATATATTGTAATATTTTTAATTATTACAAACAGTTTTCCATATGTTGTGTAAAATAAACAAATTGTTTATTTCTTTGAAATATATGGAATAATCATGAATAAAATGAAAACAAAATCACTCATTAAAATTTTCTGTAATTTAATTTAATATATAAGGATTTAAATAAAGCTATGTAAATATTATTCATTAAAATTACTACTTTTTTTTTGTGAAATTTTGTCAGTTTGCAAACTTATAAATCATAACAATCAAACAGAACTGTTTTAAATATATGCTTTACATTAATGATGCTAGTAATAAAATTTATGCACAGCAAACGAACAAATTAATTTAAATATCTTTTCAATACTATATGCATTTAATTGGAGCTTGAAAATTTGCTAAGATGCAAATCTTTAATTGTATGGGCCCATATTATTTAATGGGTCCGTGTTGGGCCCATTTCCATTTTCTATATTTACCAATGATATTAATAAAGGTATATCAGGCTTAATATCGAAGTTTGCAAATGATACGAAGGTTAGTAGGGTTGATATTGACAGTAAGGACAGTATGCTACTGCAACAGGATCTGGAAAAGTTGAGCAGATGGGCTGAGAGGTGGCAACTGAAGTTTAACAATGACAAATGCAAAGTGCAGCATATGGGTAGCAGTAACCCCAGAGTAACATACCAACTGGGTGGTACTACACTCAGGGTAGAAGAGAATGAAAAAGAACTGGGGGTAATGGTGCAGTCATATATGAGGTTTTCTGAGCAGTGCAAAAAGGTTGCATGAGTAGCTCATGGGGTCTTGTCAATGATATATAGGAATTTTGCTAGCAGGGATAAGGAGGTGATTACCTTCTTGTATTAGGCAGTAGTCAGGCCACACTTTGAGTACTGCATGCAAGTCTGGAGGCCTCAATTTAGGAAGGATGTAGAGTTTCTAGAACAAGTACAGAGAAGGGTACTAAGATAAGTGAGTGGAACAAAGGGTTGCTGTCATCAAGAAAGGCTTAATTTCTGCAAATTGCAGAGTCTGGAGACGAGGCACCTTCATGGTGATGTGATTAAGATGTATAAGGCCTTGAATGGCTGAGCAAGCATAATGCTGATGGCATTCTTCCTGTTGCTCAGATTCTGCACCTGAGGGTGTATAAATTCAAATTGAGGAGAGGCAGTTGCAGAATTGATGTGCATAAATTTGCCGTTAGCCAATGGGTAGTTGATTGCTGGAACAAGCTTCCGTCTGTCATTGTGGAAGTTGACAGAAATTCACGATTGAACTAGATAAACTTTTGGAGTGCATGGATGGGTGAAATGGGAAGTATTATTGATGTGTAAACATCTTTGGTGGCACTAAGTTTCAGGTGGTAGTAAAATCAGTTTGTCATGATTTTGTGATGTGGAAATGATGTCATTTCCATTTCATAACAAAAAAACAGTCTGGAGAGGAGATCGCACAATGGATCATGGGAGGTGATCTTCAATGGCATAAACAAGCTGGTTGCAGAAAAACATTTTAGGATTCGGGGTATACGACTTACATACTTTACTTTAAACTAACCATTGCCACCCGTGGCAGAAACCTTTTTAGAAACCAGAAATATTGATATCTTGCAAAATTTAATATAAAAAAAAAATAGCATAGTTTGACCAGCACAAAACATCATGGGAAAGGCAAAAAGAACAGACTTGGGAGTGGAGATTGCCCAAAGGATCATGGGAGGTGACCTTGGATGTGCTCATATCTGGCTGCAGAAAAACATTTATGATTCGGGGCATACCACTTAGGTTGCTTTGGGCTAACAATTGCCCCCATTGCAGAAACCTTTTGGTAACCAGAGAAATGGATATCTTGCAGGCAGTGATATCTGGGATGTGCTCAGAGCTGACATAAACTGGCTCTGAGCACTACCAAGATCATTACATTACACGTGCTTCAGCCTTACCAGTTGAAGCGCATGTAATGTAAGCATTACAGTACCCATCTGTATTACAGAAACGGTTGTATATTTCCATCAAGAGGTGAATCATAATTTTTCTGCAACCAGCTGGACCATCAAGAATATTTGAATCAGTTAATGATTGGAGGATAACAGACTGTAAATTACATGTAATTTAGAATTTTTTGCTTGTCATTGGCCATTCTCATTAAGTTGTAGAAGTCCTCATTGATCATCAAGTTTTTGCATTTCTTTACAATTGCACTGAATCAGTTGAGCGTGGTGAGCTTTAGATCGTCATTCATCTTGCTATTTGGATGATTGTAAAAGTCTCATAAGGGGTCTTCTCGCAGTCATGTTACAAGGCTAAGCAGGTCATTACCATGTGCTGTGTCAGGGTCGTCTTGACATATCTTACATATTTCAATCGTTTTGCGAATGTCCAAGTCTAATTCATACGATCTAGTACAAGCTCTTTATTGTCATAGATCTCGATATATTTCATCTCTGGCAGTATCTCTGTTTCCTCATTGTGAAATGGAATATTCTGCGTTACTATCTCATGCTTGTACTCGTTGAGATCCTGAACCAAGTCAGTTTAGATAGCATATTATGCATGGATATTGTCATTTCTTGCGGATCTCATTAGCGCTTCATGTGTAATTCATCACAAAGCATGACTGAGTAACACGATCAAACGTGATAGTATGATTGTAACAATACAAATACTTGTATTATTGCAATCATACTATTGAACAAATGGCTACAATCAAATGATTAATTAGGCTATTGGCCTAACCTCTTCCAAACGTTGATTCGGTAGAGTAAGCAGTGGGTGCGTGTAGATTAAGTAGTGGACATGAGCATAAATTACATCGTTCATGGTTTCAGTTCTAGTTTTTTGAAATTAAATAGGTCTCAAAGAGGTTTATACAAAACATCTTTTGTGTGTACAGGATAAACGCGATTTTTTTTTTTTTTTTTTTTTTTTTTGCTGATGCTATATAAGCTTGCCTTTTTTTTTTTGCATCATGTGCCTTTGCTAATGCTATAAGCAGACTATACACTGATGAGCCAAAACATTGACCAGCGAGTCGTGCAAATAGAAGAAACTACAGGGCGGGGCAGGACACGTTATAAAAAACGCCTGATACTGAGCTCTGTTAATCAGTGTTACTTTTGTTCTTCAGATAGGAAAGGCAGTGGACTTGAGCATGTTTGACAAAGGCCAAATTGTAATGGCCAGACAACTGGGTCAGAGCATAACCGAAACGGCATGGATGGTGAGGTGCTCAGGTCAGCCATGGTTAGTACTTGCCAAAAGTAGTCCAAGGAGGGCAAACCCCCAAACTGCAGGCGAGGTGTTGGGCAACCATGGCTCATCAATGCTCGGGTTGAGTGAAGGCTCTCCCAGATGGTACATGGAGACTGTGGCGCAACTCGCCGGTAATTGGAATGCTACTGATTGAAGTAATGTGTCACAACACACAGTGTGGCGAACCCTGCTGAAAATGGGGCTGTGCAGCCGCACGCTGCTCTGAGTGCCCATGCTAACCACGGTTGACCACTGGCACTGCCTACAGTGGGCACGCGAGCATATAAATGACCTTGAGTAATTGGAAGAAGGTCGTCTGGTCCCGATGAATCATTTCCTGTTGCACCGTGTGTATGGGCAGGTACGTGTGTGTGTCATTTACCTAAGGAAGTGAAGGCGAAACAAGCCAGTGGCAGTGGTGTCATGCTTTGGTTGATGTTCTGCTGGTATACCCTGGGTCCAGTCATCCATGTGCTGGGCATTCTGACATCTTCCTAAACATTGCTGACCAAGTACACCTGGACATGGCAACGGTCTTACCCTCTGGCAGTGCCATCTTTCAGCAAGATAATGCAGCATGCCACACCACCTGGATTGTTCAAGACTGGTTTGCAGAACATAAGGAAAACTTCCATGTATTGCCCTGGCTTTCAAATTCACCAGAGACATTGATCCCATCCAGCATCTGTGGTTTGTGTTGGAACAGCAAGTCCGATCTATGGCGTCTCAATCACAAACCTTACAGGAGTACACGAACATAAGACAGATCAAAGAGATGTGGCATGTGCAACAAGTAACAATCATAGGTATCGTGCCAAAGACCCTACATAACAGTAGCAGCAGTAGGTCTCCCAGAGAACACCTACAAGGAACTCCAGAAAGTTACAATCCTGAACACCTGTAGGATAGTTCCTTGACCGACAGTAACACCAGACATAACTACCACCCTGTGTACTTGGTAGCAATACCCATCACGAGGTGGAGCCCCCAATCAGATTGAAATAATAAAGGGCGCGATGGCCCAGTGGGTAAGATATTGAACTACCAGCCTAATTGACCTGGGCTCGAATCCCGCTTTGGTGGAGGCGAGCGAGGCTATTACGCTGGAAGACCGATATAATAATAAAATGATAAAAAAGACAAAAGTTGCTCCCTTGAACTTACCTTCCCCAAGGTTGGAGTGACGGCTGAGCAGATAGTGGCACCTTCTGGTGTTATTTGCGAGAACAAAAAAAAAAATGTACCAAAGCTAAACAAATCCACCTCCATAGACTGATTATGTCACAAAAAATATTAATCATACTGCATCGAGTGTGGTGCAAGATAAATTCAATCGTGTTCACTCCTTAGTCAGAGGGGTTGGTCAAAAAGTTAGTCTCCCAAGCAAGACAGTGAACAAGCGGTGCTGTCCCCCATAAGGCTACCACAAGAAAAGGGCAAGACCATCTAGCTCCACCAACTGGAAGTGCTTCCTGCACAATTGCACTACTGACCACCCAGAAATGAAGATGCCAATGCATGAAATGGACCATCAAAATGAATACGTACATCATGCATGTGTACTATAAAATTAGCAGGCTAGGGACTGATATGACAATGTACAGGCAACAACTACATACCAAGTGGTTCGAACGATTCCCGGATATTCAGGTCACCTAACAGTGATTAGCGGACCAAAGAAGGACGATCGTCACGAAGAACCTAATAGCTCCTGCCATCTTGGAAAAAATCAAGCAAGATGTGAGTGATCAACTACAAAGAATATGGTTAATATGGAACCATAGGAGGAAGAGCAAGAAGGAATACATCCCAGAGTAGCTGAAGTTGAAAGAGACGAAGTCATGATATCCAGAAAAGATGAGTGGAAAAAAGCCCTAACAGAATTCGAAGGAATAGACCCCACACGAACCCACCTGATACCTAAGCATAGGCCAAATAAAATCATGTTGAGAATAACAGACCACCTCAATCGCAAATAATGGCACATTACAATGGTGCAACGCTGGAGGCTATCCACACAGCCGCATACTGTGCTGCCATAGCAGTCGCTAGGATTAATGGAAATGAAACAAGAGACCAGCAACAGAAGGAACCGCTAGCTTGGGAAAGAAGATTTCAGCAGAAGATAGTAGAATAAAGAGTCAAGATAGGTCAGTTGACCCAGTACCAACAGGGTAATAGGAGTAACGAATTAATTGGAAAAGTGAAGAGCATCCTCATGAGAGACAGTGTCCACAGCAAACATGAGACCAGAAATCAGAGAATAGGAGAATATTTGGACACATTGAAGCAGTACCTCCTTGCACTCAACAAGAGATTATGTCTATACAAAGAGAGCTCCCAGAGGAAAATAAACAACCGAATTTTCCATGAGGACCAAAGAGCCTTCTACAGGAATCTGGGTGAAGTGAAAAAGCAGAGAACGGACCACCCGGGAAGAAGAAGAAGATCGAGGAGTTCCTAGGAAATATCTGGAGCAGTGAAGTAAGATGTAACAGCAGAGCCCCCTGGATAGTATAGTATTTAGTATTAGTAACGGCTGCATGGTGCAAGAAAGCCTATGGCTTATGCTGCACCATCCAAAAAAAAAAAAAATCCGAACAAAACAATGATAAAAACAAAAAAAATAAAATAAAATAAATAACTAAATAATAATAATTAATAAAAAACAAAAAAAAAGAAATTAAACCTATCATCCTATGCACTTCCCTTACCCGAAAGTACTATCCAGATGACCTTTGAATTTCCCCAAACTGTCGGCCTCTACCACCCATGAAGGCAACTTATTCCAGTAATTTATAACTTGCTGGCTAAAATAAAACTTCCTGCAGTCCAATCTAAACATTTCCCCCCGTAACTTGAATTTATGTCCCCTAGTTCTAGCATCATTTATAATCTTGAAAATTTTGTCCTCATTCATTTTACTGATGCCTCTCAGAGCCTTAAACACATCGATCAAATCTACTCTAACGTGTCTAGTTTCCAAACTCTGCAACCCACATATTCGAAGTCTTTCTTCATAAGGACGCCCTTTTGCCGATCTCACCAGGCAATTTTAACACCCTTTTCAAGAAGCTCGATGTCTTTCTTTAGGTGCGGTCTCCATACTTGAAATTCCAAGTGTGGTCTAACATAAGCCTTATATAATGGGATTATCACGTACCTATTTCTACTTGCAAAAGTTCGATAGATCATCGATAGGACACCAGGGGTCTTCCTTGCAACCTGTTTACAATGCTCAGAGAATTTCATGTCTGACCGTATCGTAACACCCAAGTCCCTTTCCTCCAGTACTGGGTTTAGTTGAACTCCATCAAGTGAATAAGTTTTTTTGGGACTACTGTTTCCCAGGTGTAATACCTTACACTTTGTTGGATTAAAGCACAGCTGCTATTTTTCTGACCATTCATGAAGTCTATCTAGGTCTCTCTGAAGAAGCTCAGCTTGGCAGTGATCATTAACTACTCTACCAATTTTAACATCTTCTGCAAATTTAGACATCACGCCCTCTATCCCTTCATCAATGTCGTTTATGAAAATTAAAAACAACATTGGTCCTAATACTGATCCTTGGGGAACCCCACTTCTTACATCAACCCAATTTGAGGAGTAGCCATTTATCACAACCCTCTGCCTCCTGTCCTGAAGCCATCCTTCTATCCATCTAAGGATTTTCCCAGTGATACCAACCTGTTCCAGCTTATAAAGCAACCGCTCATATGGGACTGAGTCAAAAGCTTTGCTGAAATCTAAATAAACAATGTCGAAATTATTCCCTAAATCCAGCTCGTGAGGGACCCTTTCGAAATAGCGAACCAGATTTTTTAAACATGATTTTCCTTTTACAAAACCATGCTGAGTATCCTTGAGAATTTCATTTCGATCCAAATGAACCTGAATTCCACCCTTGATCATTGCCTTCATGATTTTCCCTACTACTGAAGTCAGACTGACAGGTCGATAATTTCCAACTTCACTTTTAGAGCCACCCTTATGTATGGGAGATACATTTGCACTTTTCCAATCCAAGGGAATCTCCCCAGAGTCTAGTGATGCTCGCATAATCAGCCTCAATGGTTCAATGCACTCGCTTGCCGCCTCTTTTAAGATTATAGGGTATATTCCATCAACTCCAGGAGCCTTACTGGTCTGTAGGCTCGAAAGTGTTTTCATTAAATAATCTTGCGAAATTTCAATATCATTAATTACATATTTTTTAACTTCGCTCCCACAATTTCCCATTGCCCCAAAAGGCTTTTCATTTGTAAATATCGATGCAAATTAACTGTTGAGTTCATCTGCAACGGCAGCTGGTGTATTTATTACTATCCCCTTTCCCTTACGTAAAGGTCCGATCTGGTTTGTCCTGCTCTTCTTGGCATTTATATATGTGAAGAATTCCTTATCCCCCCCCTCTTTGCTCTGTTTGCTAGTGATTTCTCATAAACTGCTTTGCCTGTCGAACCTTTTCTGTGGCTCTATTACACATCACCTTGTAGCTGTTATAGGCTTCAGTACTTTTTATTGCTCTGTAACCTTTCCATGCCACCTTTTTCTGCTCAAGTAATGTGGCAACTTCACTATTCATCCAACTTGGAACCCTTCTCGTGGAGTATTTTTTAATGGTATATATGCATTCAAGGCATCTGTGATTAATGTTTTAAAAGCGTACCACAGTTCAATTGTATTCATTCTCTGCGCGATATCTACCCAGTTAATGGAGGCCATGTAGTACCTTAAGGCATCGTAATTTCCTTTTCTGAAATTAAAACCCATTCCTTTGCCTTTTACTTCTGCTACCTCTCTCGTCATCATCCACCGTAGAACTCCGTGATCGCTTCCTGCTACTGGTTCCTGTACTGTCAGCCCTGTTATGTCATTTGATTCATGGGTAATGATGAGGTTTAGGATATTCTTTTCTCTAGTACTTTCGCTGACATGTTGATACATGTAACAGTCATCTAGTTGATTTAAAAATTTTGTTCCGCATGTCGAGTTTCCTTCCCATTTACTCCAATCAATTAGAGGCAAATTGAAATCACCCATAATAAGGCATTGACGCTTACTTGCCCATTCCATTTTCATGTAGAGGCTTTTGTCATAATCTTCACAATCACCTGGTCTGTAGATTACTCCTACTCTCATTATACCTTTGTTTCCAACTATCTCACACCATACAAACTCTATACTAGCATGTGAAATGTCTGAATCCGGGAAAGTTATCGTCGCACTCAGGCTGCTTCTGATAAGAAGCTTTACCCCATCACCCGTTCTATCTAACCTATCCTTCCTAAATACATTATACAAGCCGTACTGAAACTCATCATCCCCAATTTCCGGGTGGCACTACCACGTCTCTGTAAGCCCTATTATATCCGCGTTACTTGTTTTAACCAGCAGTTCGAATTCGCTCATTTTATTGACGACACTTCTAACGTTACTGTATAAACAATTAAGATTTACTGTTCTTGTATATTTAACAACCCAAACACAACCCTTGAAGTTTTTTAGGCTCTCTTCCCTGATATTAGCTACCCGCTCACGTGAAACGTCTTTGCCCCCAGAACATCTAGATAATACGTCCAGTTGGGGTAACAGATAAGAACTCTTAAGGTATGTGCAAGAGTTACATTGACCAATATTATCAGATAAACGCGTGTCAGTATTACTCACACCTCCCCCTAACTAGCAGTTTCCCTGAACCTTTAAGGTATCCTCAATAATACTGGCAAAAACTTTTGCACCACCTTTGTTTAAGTGTATCCCGTCTCTACAAAACAAATTCCTTCTACCTACAAGTGTGGGCCATGCTGATAGAAATTTAGCCTCTAAAGCCTTGCAGATTCCTTCAAATCTTGAGTTAATCCACAAGGCTCTTAACATATAATCCCTCCTATCCTATCATGTCTGGGCAGAATTGCAGACACATACACATTGTGGCCTAGCTCGCGACATTTCCTCAGCATGGTCCTGTTTTTTTCCAACAAATCGTCAGATCGTATACGTTTAATATCATTTGACCCCACATGAATAATAATATTTTCTTTAACCCCTTTAAAATCTGACAATCTGTTGGTGACATCATCAATAGTTGCTCCCGGCAGACATACCCTGGTTGTGCTCCACCTATCCTTATTACAAAAAATATTCCCCGTTTCCCTGACAATGGAGTCTCCTAATAAAACAATGTCCTTTTTAACCAGAGTAGTTTGCACTTGGTTTTCTGTTTTGAGGCTCGAATCGGGTGTGCATCACTTGGTAGATTGCTGGAGTTTTGAGTCCTTGACGAGCTCCCAGGTGCATTATTTTCGAGGGCAAGCACTCGTTTTTTCAGGGACTCAAATTGTTCCTCAGTGCACCAAATGGTAATTTAAGATCAGTGCACTCCTTACATCGATCACAAAGAAAAGAAGTAGAACGGAAGAAAACCAAAGACATACAAGAGATGAGAGAGTGGGCGATTCGAGAAGAGGTAAAACAGTCGATCAGAAACACCCATAATTGGCGAACCCCAGGAATGATAGCATCCATAACACCCGGTACAAGAAGAGCCTAGCAGAGCAGTACACTCGAATGATAAGGCACCCAGAGAAAATCCCGAAATTTCTCACTGAACGAGTCACATATCTGAAGCCTAAAGATGAAGATACAAAAAGCCCGGCGAAATACAGGCCAATCACCTGCCTCCTAAAGGTGTACAAGATCCTGACCAGCTGCATAACCAAGAAGATATCAAACCACTTAGAGAGTCAGAACATAATGGCTGAACAGCAGAAAGGATGCAGTCGGAGGAGAAAAGAATGCAAGGAGCAATTCACAAAAGATCCGCAGTTATGGAGCAAGCCTTCAAAAAGCACCGCAACCTATACCCGGCCTACATCGATTACCGCAAGGCCTTCGACTCCGTAAATCATAGCTGGCTAATAGAGACCCTGATGATCTGCAAGGTCAATCCGATAGTGACAAACTTCCTAGGAGCAACAATGGCGAAATAGAGTACCACCATTAAGGTCGGGAACATCACAAACAAGACAATCCCCATTAGAAGAGGAATCTTTCAGGGAGATGCTCTGAGCCCATTGTGGTTCTGTTTAGAACTCAAGCCGCTATCTAACATGCTTAACGGCAGCAAGTAGGGATATAACCTCAAAGAAAGAAGAAAGAATCTGTACACCCTCATCCACTTGATGTACATGGATGACATCAAGCTCTACGCGGCAAACGAGAATCAACTCCAGCAACTACTCTCTATCACCAAAGAATTCAGCAAGGACAACAGGATGGAATTTGGTCTAGACAAATGCACCAAGGAAAATTAATCGGCCGAAACTACTAGCTGCTGACTGGTAAAGAGATCTAAGCTATAACTGGTAAAGTGATCTAAGCTATGACTGGTAAAGATATCTAAGCTATGACTGGTAAAGAGATCTAAGCAATGACAGGAGAGGCCTACAATTACCTTGGGATGATGCAGGCTCAGCAATTAGAGCAAAAGGAAATCAAGAAGTGCCTGATCGAAAAATATCATCATTCTCAGCAGCCTCCTGAAAGCAAAATTGAACGGAGAGAACACAGTTAAAGCCATAAAAACTTATGCAATCCCCGTGCTAACATACTACTTCGGAGTCATAGATTGGACTAACACCGAGCTGGAGAATATATCATGAGAAAGACAACGACAATGATGACCAAGAGCCACCAACACCACACGAGTTCTGCCATGTAGAGACTGACAATTGTCCGTGAAGGAGAAATGGGCCTGATAGACCTCATTAAGCAACTGAAGACAGCGATAGTTAACCTGAAGGATTGCTTCTAGAAGCACACAGCAGCACTCTACCAAGCCATAAGGAAGATAGACAAGTAGTATACCCCACTCAACCTAAGCGAGGAATTCCCCCAACCAGTAGGCACAAACCGAGCTAGAAAGATGGTCAGAGAACACACCCCATGGCAGACACTACAATGATCTCCATCAAGATCACATTGATAAAACTGCTTCCAATGCATGGCTCACGAGCGGGACGATCTTCCCTGAGACTGAAGGATTCATGCTTGGAAATTAAGACCAGGTAATCAACACCAGGAACTATAGAAAATAAATCGCCAAGGAGTCCTGAGTGTTCGATTATACATTTCGACGATGCCACCTGATCTCAGAAACGATCCAACACATCCCCGCGAGGTGCAAGGTGATCACCCAGACTGAGTACACTCATAGACACGACCAGGTAGCAAGGATAATACATCAGAAGTTAGCGAGGAAATACCAGTTGACCAAAGAAAGTGTACCATACTACAAGTAGGAACTACAGGCAGTACCAGAGACCCCAATTCAAAAGCTGTACTGGAACCGCGCCAGAATAACGGATAGGACAATCCCGCAGAACACATCGGACATAATCCTTGTGGACAAGAAGAAAAATGCTATCTATCTGATTGACATAGCGGTACCCAACACTGGCAACCTGCAGAAAGCCCATGGGGAAAAGATCAGGAAGTACACGAACCTAAGACCGGATATCAAAGAGATGTGGCATTTGGAACAAATAACGACCATCCCGATCATCGTGTCAACAACAGGTATGGTTACAATGACCATACATAACAGCCTAGCAGCAATAGGTCTCCCAGCGAACACCTACAAGGAACTCCAGAAAGTCTTAATCCTGAACACATGTAGGATAGTCAGAGAGTTCCTCGACCAAGAGTAACACCAGACATAACAACAGGGGGGGATATTCATGTGTTGTTGTGGCAGATCCCAGGGTTTCCCCCATAAGCCGCTATTGTACTTCTTGTGTTGAAGCTTATGCCAAAACCGGCCAATTGTATGTAGTGTGTTGGACGTGTAAGTGTTATGATGTGTTCTGTTGTTATGTTATGTTATTATGGTACTTATACAATAAATACCTATTCTGCTGAAAACAGTTCCACATCAAGAACAAGTCTATTATCAAATCCAGGAAAGTATAGTGTAGCACTTAATGATACTAATCAGTTGCAAATATAGAATCCAATCAAAAATGAGAGATATTTCTTTCCTAATCCAATAAAGGATCCAAGAAATGGCAGGAACAGTAAAACTAGGACCTAATTTCGGTTCTTCTTTTAAATGCACGAGAAGCAAACACATTCATAGTATTAAAGCTGTCTGAGACTCAATCAGAATTTTATTGTTGCTGGAGTCCAAGTTAGGAACTACACTAAGTAGGTCACGTCGAAGATCGTTATAATAATGACATTGATGAAGAATATGGTTAACAGTTTCTTCCTGGCCACACAAACAAGATGTTGTTGGTGAAATTCCCAGTTTGTGAAGTTTAGTATTTATACTTCCGTGGCCAGTTAATATAAACATACCATATAAGCCTGGCGAAAACCACTTTAACTCCTCCTTTTTAATTTCACTTGCTACAGGCAGAAAGTCCCTTGTGACTGCACCAATATCAGATGAAGACCACTCCTGCTGCCATTTTGCAATGAAGATTTGCCTTAATCTTGTCTTCTCAGTCTTAATGGGAGCACTTAGATCTAATTGGATGTTATCATAGGTCAATGGAATTTTCTTCAAAAGGTGATACTTAAGGTAGCGGTACTGAACTTCAAAACGGACAGGTAGTTTTTCCCAAGTAAAACCTGAGGAGCCATGGTGGAGGTAGTTCGACAAGCTCTTGACATGGTCAGGAGGGCAGCCCTCTGTGCTTGTAACAGTTGCTTTACTACAGCAACTTTATTAGCTCTAAAGCCCCATAAGAAATTATCGACAAAAACACACAATTATTGTGAAGTCGTAAGGTTTGACCTCTAAGACCCCAGTCTTGTCTTGTTATCTGTTTAATTCGGCTCAGGAACAATTTAGCCTTTTCTTTCACATACTGAACATGTGATAGGAAACTGAGAGCATCATCAATATAAATGCCTAGGTATTTGGTCTTCGATAAGTACTTAATGGTTTGTTCCCTATATTTAATAACTGGAGGTCTTCCATGGTCAAGCTTTCCCTTAAGCAACATCTGAGACGTTTTTGCAATAGAAACCTGCAATTTATGTGTTGAAGACCAGTTGGAGAGTTCTAACAGCACAGCATTTGCTGATTCTTCAAGGCTTTTTCTAGAATTACCCTGGATTAATATTGTAAGATCGTCAGCGTATGCGATCATATGAATAGCTGGAAAACTCTTAACCAACCAGGAATCAAAAACCAGATTCCAGCACAAGGGACCAAGTATTGACCCCTGTGGACATCCTCTTGTAACTCTGCGAGAGACCTCCTCCAGTCCAGATTTGACAGAAATGGTACGATCAGAAAAATAGCTCTTTAAAAGCTTATATATATTTATGGACACTTCGGCCTCCCGGAACCTCGCCAGGGCACTTTGCCACCAAAGGGTGTCAAAGGCCCCTTTGAAGTCCACAAAGAGGGCGAGCAAATATTTGGAATCTGTATCAGCCTGAATATCTAGAAGTCTAACTAATGCATCTTCTGTCCCTCGTCCTTTGGTGAACCCATACTGGTCTCCAAAGCAAGTCTTTTGTCGGCATATGCTGCAATTAATCTAGTGGCAACAACCTTCTCTAGCACCTTTCCCAGAACTGGGAGAAGGGCTATAGGCCTATATGATGATGGATCCTCAGCCGGTTTTTTGGGATTCTTAAGCAAGATTTTGAACAAAGCTCTTTTCCACACTTTAGGGAATTCACCACTTCGTAGCATGAATTAAACAAAATTAATATTGAAGCTGGTACAATTTTGCAGACTCTTTTAACAACATCTACTTCAATTTTATCATACCCAGGGGATTTACCTGAGCGCATGGATTTTATTGCGCATTCGACCTCTTCCAGAGAGAATGGAGGTTCTTCAGTCAATCCTGTGTAGTTAGAATTTAAATGTACGATGTCAATTTGTTCCGGTGACATATTAGTATCAGAATCTTGATGTATAATTACGTCTAATATTCTATCTATAGTAGAAGACCAAGATAGGGTACTTTGACCTTCTGCTGTTGTGACAGAAGTGAAAATCTCCCCTGGTGGACTCTTTTTGGTCACAAGCTTGTAAATAAGTCCCCAGGGATCACTATTTCCCTGGATGCTAATTAAACTCTCCCAAGAAGTCCTTTTTTGTTTGCGAATCTCATTATGATAATTTCGTCTTGCTTGTTTGTATCTACTTTGTAAAACCGTCAATTCAAGTACCGTACGCGATGGATTTCTCTTCGCCCTCTGGAATTCACGTCTAGTCCTTCTAGTAAGCTGTTTTAAATCAGTTAATGTAGAAGACCACCAAGGAACGTGATATGGTTTGCGCTTTCTAAATTTCATTGAGGCTTCACAAGCCTGTATAATAGTGTTCTGTATAAATTCAACTTGATTATCCAAAGGAAGAGATTCCATAATACCCATCTGCTCAGGAATAAAAATTTCTTTTATTACCTTGTCAAAGACATGCCACTTTGCAGACCTAGTGTGAAAACGAGGCACATCAAAAGGATCCGATCTAGAACGAGAAACAATATCTGTCATAGTAAACTTGATAACATTATGGTCACTTGTTACCCAATCAGTTTTAACCTGCCAATCCGAGATCCTTTGGGCCAAAGACAGTGTTGCCAAGGAGACATCTATAAATGATTGTCCACGTGTGGAAACAAAAGTCGGTAGATGTCCATGTGTGTTAAGAATTTTTAGACGATATGTGTCATAATTACTTCCTCTAAAAGTTCCCCTTTTTCATTTGTTTGTTGAGCATTCCACAATGTCGAATGGGCATTAGCATCCATTAACAGGAATATTTGTTCGTTCTGTAAAGCTCTCACGGCGGAATCAATATAGTTCACAAATGGTTGAATAGAATCATTATGTTGGGCACATTGACAATAAATCGAGATAAGATAAAACTTCCCGAACCAGCCTTCAATGCAGGCACAGACTGCGTGTGCAGAGCAAAGACTTGAAATCCGAGTAACAGTTAAATTAGAGTCAGCAATGACAATAGCTGCCCAAATTCTCCTTCTTGCATTTCCGCCAGTACCAGTAATGTCTGGGTCAGATTGTAAGACTCTAAATCGCATAGGTAAACCTTTTACTAATCCCTTATAGGAGTAAGGTTCCTGTAGGGCCATGATATGAATAGAGTGATCAAGAACAGTTGTGGTGAGGTCATGCATAACTGCAATCGCACGTTGACAGTTAAGTTAAAGAAAATTTAATTGTTTTAAATTTGTACTGCTTGTGCTGGAGCTGATTGGAGGTGTATTATTCATAACTAGTTTTAGATCTGATAATTTCCAGCGCCTTTAAATATTCTTGGCATTTAGCATCTTTGTATGAATGAGCATAGTTCTTTTTTCTCCGCTTACAGTTCGGACATAACAACAATCACCCTGTGTACTTGGTAGTAATACCCTTCACGAGGTGGAACCCCAATGTGGGAGAAATAATATAAGAATAATAATAATAAACGCCAACGCATGTGACAAACTTCCTAGGAGAAACGATGGCAAAATGTAGTACCACCATTAAGGCTGAAAACATCATAACCAGGCCAATCCCCATCATAAGAGGGATCTTTCAGGGAGATTCCCTGAGCCTCCTGCTGTTCTGTCTTTTTCACTAAAACGTTTCTAAACTTTTACACTATACACTTTAATCCAGTGTGGTTCTGTCTATCGCTTAACCCGCTATCCACCATGCTAGAACCTGTATGCTAGACGCTTGACCATTCCTCTGCCTGCAATCTTCGAATAAATGTGTCAAACAAAGCTTCTCAGAGACCCCCAACCAGATGTCAGGTTTCACTGCTTGATCCTTCATGCAAGACAAAACTGGAACTCTTATGAGAAGTAACAAAACTCCATTTCCCAGAACATTGACTACCGGACGGGACAATAGTCCCATGAATGACTCCCAACTGTGACATTTTGCACACCCTATTCAGCCAAACTAACATTGGATCGCCTCTGCTGGGCCTCACGTTTTTCTGGATGGTGTGGACCTGACCATACGGTCTGGTTTGCCCCCACTCATGCACACAGGCTATATTGGCAATCTGAGCCAGCTCCCTTGTTTGGCTCACTGTCTTACCTGTTCCTGGCAGAGCGGGGAGGGGACAGTTTGCTGTCCCCTTCCCCCTGCCACCCTATTTCTTCCCTCTGGTGGGGGCACGAGCATGCCCCACTGTAAACTGGAGTTGCCTTCCTTTCGGCTCCATATTTCTGTCTATCTGCCCCCCAGCCTTCAGCCTTCACCCCACTCTATCTGACAGCAACGTGAACATGCCCCAGGCAATCTAAAATCACCAATCTAAATTAATTTTGCCCAACATTTTGGACTTGTAGCGCTCCCCGCGACGCGTACGCGATATTTTTTTATTTATTTTATTTTTTTTAGGTCCTAGCCACTGAAATCTCAGGAAATTAAGTGGCAGGACCTGCCAGAGTGAACTATATACTAGTGAGTACCTGGTGTGCCTCCACGGGGCGAAAGTGGGACAACGTCGGGCCTCAGTAGGGGTCTGGCGGCTAAATGACCAGATGAACAACGGTACAAGGCATCACACATATATACAAAGTCCATACACTTTTGAATCTCTGGCTTTTCCAGTCAACTGGTTCACCCACAATGTAAACTAAACGGAGATGGGGGAAACCCCTGGTGCCGCTTGACCCTAAACACACTTTACACTTTATCCACCATGCTGAACAACTTGAACCATAGGAGGGTCCTAGCGCAAGCTCCCTACCTGCAAGGTTGAGCGACAGGTACACAGGGGCTGCCCTTAGGGCTATGTACTGGGTCCCCTCCTATGGAACTACATGCTGGATGTGTTCCTCTCACTGGAACTGCAAGGTGTGCAAGCGCTTCCATACGCAGATGACCTGTCCCTAATGCTCTCTGCTGATTCAAGAGCACAACTGGAAACCCTTGCCAACTCAGCACTTTCTACACTAAGAGAGTGGACTCAAACTCATCACCTTAATATCTCTGCCACCAAAACCCAATCTAACATATTAAAGGGATATCTAACTCCTACAATACCACTGCAGATAAAAATCTACAACAGAACGATCCAGTTGGCCACAGAACTCAAGTACCTAGGAGTGATCCTGGACCAAAATTTATCATTTACACCCCAATTAAAATACATCCAGAAGAAAATGGAAAATTAAGTTGTAATGCTTGCCAGGTTTACCCACCGCGACCGGTGGCTGAAAAGACGAACCGTAACAATACTTTACAAAGCAGCCATCATCCCTGCGATTGCATATGCTTCTGGTGTCTGGCACCATAAGGCCTCTACGGCGATAAACCATCGGCTACTCAGCCATCATCAATATCATTTATAATTACAGAAAACAACAATGGACCCAACTCTGAACCCTGAGGGACTCGACTAATAATATTAGTCCACAATCCATTGATTAACACTCTCTGCCTTTCCCCCTCAACCATCCCTTTTACATAGCAGCAATTTGCCTCCAATGCCACACTGCTCCAATTTGTGCAGCAGTATTCCATGTGCAACAGTATCAAAAGCCTTTCTATGATCCAAGTATATAATATCAAAGTTATTCCCTGCATCCAGTTCTTTTGTGACTGCATCATAGTATCCAATCAAATTGGTCAGGCAAGACTTCCCCTTAACAAAACCATGCTCTGTCTGAGCTATAACTGAAGTCTTGTCTAGATGATCCTGCAGTGCTTCTTTAACCAGTGCCTCCATTAATTTTCCTGGAACGGAAGTTAAAATCACAGGTCTTTACTTGTTTTAACCTTTAATCCGCTTTGTGAATTGGGGTCACATTTGCACATCTCTAGTCTATGGGTACCTCCCCTGAGTCCAAAGAAGCTCTCATAATTAAGGCTAAGGGTTTGCTTACTTCCTTTGCTGCCTCCTTTAATATAACTGGAGAGATTCCCTCCACCCCGGGTGCCTTTTTTATGTTTATCCTCAAAAATTTCTCCTCCACTTTCTTCTCAGTTATTGAAAATCATCTAGCTCACTGCCAGAGTTTACATCACCTCTGGCATTCCCCTTCCTGAATAACTCCTCATGTGTGAATGTAGATGCAAAATACTTGCTTAGTTTGTTAGCCACCTGAGCAGGGTCATCAACTGTTGAACCATCAATATCCAGTGGACCAATCTGATTCATCCCTTTCCTTCTAGAGTTTACATAGGTAAAGAACTCTTTACTGTTTTTCTTTGCATCCTTTGCCAAGGATTTCTCCTAATCTGCCTTTGCTTGCCTAATGACCAGCTGATATATATCATGTTTCCATGTAACCCATTAATTTATATGTATCCCATGCATTTTTCTAATCTGCCATATGTCTCATTAGTTCATCTGACATCCAATTAGGCCTAAACCTTAAAAAATATTTCTTAGTTGGTAAGCAAAGCCTAGCAGCTTCCAAAATAAGTTCTTTGAATGCTTCTCATTTTGAATCTACTGTTGGTAACATCATCAGTTGGTTCCACTGTATAGAATTTAAATACTGTCTCAGACCATCGTAGTAGTCTTTACGAAAGCCAAAACCCTTCCCTTTACCCCTGATGGTAGTTAACTCTTTGAGTAAATCCCACTTCAGCACACTGTGATCACTGCCACCTAGTGGTTCCTTTATCTGCAGATTCTTAATGCAGGAAGAATCACTACTGATAATTAGATAAAGAGTATTACTCCCTCTAGTTGCCTCCCGAACATGCTGATGTAGCAAACAATCATCCAATAAATCCACAAGAGCTTTGCTAGTGTGTGAGTGTCCCACCCACAAATTCCAGTCAATATCTGGGAAATTAAAATTCCCCATTATAAGACTCTCTGATTTACTGGGCCACTCTATTTCCCTGTACAGTTGCTTATTATACTCATGAGAGTCATTAGGCCTATAGCACACTCCTACTCTCAATTTTGATCTCCCAACGCTTATGTCACACCAAACTGACTCGACACTGCACTGTCCAGCAGTCGACTGGCTTCACTTCCTTGGATTTTATGTGTTTCTTAACGAATAGAATAACCCATCCTATCCTCTCTGTTCTTTCTGTACACATTGTACTCCCCAAATTCCTATACAGATATAAGGAATGCAATTCTGCCTTCCTTATATCTGTGTGACAACTCGTCTCTGATATCCCAACAATATCTGCCTTTGATGTTTTGAGCAATACCTCAAATTCATCAAATTTATTTACCAAACTCCTAGCATTGATGTACACGCAAGTATACATGTACTTATTCTTAGCTACCCTAACACAACCCATGTGTTTACTTGTTCCGAAATGACTCTCACCAGTCTCTGAAATACCCTATATCTTGTTTTCCAGGCTGCTGCTCATTCCAATAGAAGCAGTGCAAGAATCACTTTCACCTCTGCCAGTGGCTACTGTTAATCTATTAGTCCTTGTATCCCCCCTCCCCAAGCTAGCAGTTTTCCGACCCACCTAACACTGCCTTGATAACATCAGCAAATACTCTTGCACCCTTCCTATTTAAGTGTATCCCATCCCCATCCCTGTAGAAGCAGTCTCTCCTGTTAACAAGTACAGACCAGGCTGAAAAAAATTCTACCCCTTGAGCCTTGCACAATCTTTCCAGGGCCGAATTGATCGACAAGGCTCTCATCATATACTCCCTCCTATCGTGCCTGGGCAGAATTGCAGACACTTTCAAATTCAACCCTAATTCACGGCTTTTTTTTTTTTTTTTTTCCTATCACGGCTTTTTTTCATATGCGGGATAGGACAATCCCGCACAACAGGCTGTACAGAACCCTTGTGGACAAGAAAGAAAAGACCATCTATCTGATTGACATAGCGGTATCCAACATTGGACCTGCAGAGAACCCATGGGGAAAAAATCGGGAAGTACACGAACCTAAGACTGGAGATCAAAGCGATGTGGCATATGCAACCAGTAACGGCCATACCGATCATCGTGTCAACCACAGGTATGGTTACAATGACCGTATATAACAGCCTAGCAGCAATAGGTCTCTCAGCGAACACCTACAAGGAACTCCAGAAAGTCGCAATCCTGAAAACCTGTAGGATAGTCAGAGAGTTCCTCAACCAACAGTAACATCATTCATAACAACACCCACCTGTACACTTGGTAGCAATACCCGTCACGAGGTGGAACCCCAATCAGGACGAAATAATGTAAGAGCAATAATAATAATTGTGATTACCTTAATAAGTGACAAATTTGTGTCATAATATTATATGTGTGTGATCACTTCAAAACTGTCATTATTGTAATTTTTATATGGCTCTTTCCTACTGAAAGTACTTTTTTTTTTTTGTAAGTGAATTATCAATAAAGTAAATTTATGTATCCTGTGTTTTTCCCTCTTATAGTATCAAACATTTTCAGTTTAATATGTGCATTTCGAATATTTTTATGTTGTAGATACGGAAATTAATTACTAATGTTTAGATATGGGGGAGAACCTAGCAAGGAAAAGGTTTGGACAACCTAATTATAACGCTATAAAAATTTGAATATATTCTTAATTAAATGGAAAAATATTTAAATATTTGATAATAAGAAATCATATGTTATTATTATTATTATTATTATTATTAGCTATATGGTGCAAGGAAGCCTGAGGCTTATGCTGCGCCAGCCAAAAAATATTCCCGAGTTACCCTAAGAGAGAGAGAGAGAGATAGAGAGAGTCAAAGGGAATCACCAAGAAAGAGAAGAATGATGATATCCAGCTCAGGACCCTGTGTGTGCCAAGCCCATACTCACCAGATGTGAACCCCTAGGGTTGTTGCATGTGACAAACATGCTACATGTTTATCAGGAAATTCTTATCGCCTCCACGCGATAAGAATGAAGTTTATTACCGCCACACGATGACGTCACGAACTATTTATTAATCTTTATTAAGCGGAGGATGGTGCACATCTGATGCTTGGTTGCATCATGAAAACATGCGGCTGAAGTAAGAATACATGATCTGTAATTTTTGGTATTATCAGATATTTACAAGACAAGAAATTAATTTCAGCAGAATTTACAGTATGATCCTTGTGAAACTGGCCTGGTATAATAGGCTGTTTTTACGTATTCCTTAGAACAGAATATGGTACCCTTTTTTTTACTAGATTTTCGGCTAGTCAGAAAAGGTCACTAGTTTATGCCACCATTCCGGAGGGATTCTAGCGAAAAATGGAAAGAAAGATCGAGCGAAACATCCTTATGAATGTACTCTCATTACATCACTTTGCTTTCTTCGAAACGCAGCGAGCGAAGCAACGGCGGATGAAAATGATGGGCGGAGCTAGACATGCCCATTGATTGTTGTCGCGAAGGTCTATGGGATGCAGCGCTACGTTCGGGGGGTTTAGTGGATTTCCCGCGTCTTGCTGTTATTGGTATCATTTATCATTGCACTCAGCTAGCGATGGTTAAAGAGAACGGGGTTCCGCTTAATATTATCGTTGCTGCCTGCAGAAATATGGGGATAGGATATCAAGGAAAGTTACCTTGGCGACTCAAGTAAGTGCATGTTTAAATTGGAAGTAGCTCGCAGTATGGCTTAGCTAATATTTATCATTGATTGGCACATTGGCTGCGCTTTCAGATTTTTTGCTCTTTTTCAGCGTCATGGCGCGTAAATTTAAAATATTGTTTGTGCCGTTGTATGAAAAGCGGGCAGTTGCTTTACGAAGGAAGAGTTTTGTAAATTCACAATTTTATAAGGGAGTGTAAGTGTATTGGGAAATCTATGTAGAAAATAACGAAACTTCATTTTAATTTCCTGCAAAGAGTTGCAGAAAAATCGAAAATGACGAAAGGTTTCCACCATTTGGAAGTGAGTCAAAAAAGAAAAAAAAAAAATCTTGTTTTGTAAGTATCGTAACAGACCAGAAAAAATTAATGAATGGTAAAAATGCAGTTACCGGAGCGTTCTGGCGACTAAACGCGAAACCAGGGCCGTGCAAATCGGGATCCATTGGATGCGTCGCACCATGGGCCCCCGATCTAGGAGGGAGGGGTCCTAATCAAAGCCCGAACATAAACGAGGCCCCTGAACCCGTTTTGCATCTGGCCCACACGTATCTTTGCATCCGGCGTGAGTGGAACTACGTGACAACTTTGGTGAAAGCGAGGAGTGGTGGTGCAACTGATTGGCGGAAACGGGCCACACGCCACGCTCTTCCTCTGCGGGAAGAAGTCGATCTTCCTAGAGGATGCCACATGACCACAATATTTCGGAGCTGAAATGAAGAAAAACAAACGTTATTTTATTTTTTTTTTAAATAGCACCACATTTTTTTTAAATAGCACCACATACAGCCACTGATTCTTTCTGCCCATACATTACTAGACGATTTCATGGGCATGCACAATGATAATTGCTCATGCATGTCAACAAAAATGACTTTTTTTTTTCTTGTCAAAAAAAACATGGGTCTGGGCAGTAACCCCTAGCCCCTGCTTTTTTGGGGCTGACAGCCCCCATATCCCTGCTACTAAAAAGAAATAAATCAAATCATCAAGAAACAACAAAACACATGTTCTGGAGATCAGCCTAATCTTTTTGTTTGTCACTTCACCTTTCCCTGTAACATATAGTAAGGAGAATAGGGGGAAAGCAATGAATGGGAGGCGTCTCTACGAGTCAATTACCGTGCTCTTTTTTTTTTTTTTTTTTTCTCACTGATAGTCTGGAGTGCACAAACAGCAAGTCACTCTAGTTCTTTCGCCTCAAAGGTGGTACTTGTGCATATGTCCGTTCTGATATTCCCTGTCAGAGACTTGGCAATTTGGAATCTCCTCTCTTTGATCTTCTCTGGCTTAAAATCTCTCTACCTCATTGTGTAAAATTCATCTGTTGTCTCTACCGTTCTCCCAACTCCACTAATCACTTGGAGCTCTTTGACTTCCTCTCTTTGCAACTTGACTTTCTCCAGTCCAACTTTCATAACAGTGAGGTAATTTTCCTTGGTGATTTTAACATTCACAACTCCAGCTGGCTTCCGTTTTCTAGTCACACCGACCCAGCAGGTCGAGATGCTGAGGCTTTTGCAATTACTAATGACCTAGCACAGATTGTTCATTTACCTACAAGAATACCGGACAATCCTAATCATACAGCCAATACGCTTGATCTTTTCTCACAAACAACCCTTCTAAGTACAAGGTTGAAGTGAGAGGTACTTTAGGCACTTCAGATCACAACTTGGTGATTGTCTCTTCTCCAACCTCGTATTGTTTGGCATTACAAGAATGCAAAATGGGATGACCTGTGAGACTTCTTTTCTTCTTTTCCTTGGTCTGATTACTGTTTCAAAACTTCTGATGTCAACGTTTGCTCAGATCGTGTCAGTGAAATTATTCTTGCAGGAATGGAATCCTTTATCCCACACTCCATTTTAAAATCTCGTCCTTTATCTAAACCTTGGTTTTCCAACAAATGTGCTAAGGCTGTTCAAGAGAAGAATGTTGCATATCGTAATTCCCTTGTTTCTAATTCTTCAGTTACATTTTCTGCGTACACCAAAGATTGCAACAATTGTAAAGCAGTTATTAATAAGTCCAAACTAGAGTTTGAACAGGCTAAGAGCAGAAAACTTGCTTCTTGCCTTAATGGTAGCCGAGCTTTCTGGTCTCTTGACAAAGCTATTGGCCACAACTTTTGTCCATCTCTGCTCTCACCTCTGTCAAAACCAGATGGTTCTGTTGTCATTTCAGCCAAGGATAAAAGTTTATCTGCAAGCATCCCATTTTTCTTCCAACTCATGTATTAATGATCTTGGTAAAACACCTCCCACCATTCCCAACACACTCCATTCAATGCCTCCTGATGGTATTTCTCTACTTTTTCTCTAAACCTGTGCTCCTGAAATTACTCCTCTTCTTTGCTGCCCTTTTGACTTTCTTATTCCAAAGGTGTTTTTCCTTTGGCTTGGAAATTTGCTCATATCCAGCCAATTCTTAAAAGGGTGACAAATCCCTCTCATCCAATAATCGTCCCATTGCAATTACTTCTACTCTTTCTAAAGTAATGGAGAAATCGATTAACCTCCAACTCTTAAACTAACTAGAAACCTTCCGTTGATCAGACTATCAACGATCGCCATGACAACGATCGCCTACAACATGACCTGGAAAATTTGGTCAGATGGGCTGAGAAGGGGCAACTGATGTTTAACATTGACAAATGCGAAGTATTGCATATGGGTAGCAGTAACCCCAGAGAATTGTACCAATGTATTACACTGGATGGTATTACACTCATAGTAGTGGAAAATTAAGAGAGTCCTGGGAGTAATAGTAGTAGTAGTAGTAGTAGTGGCATGTGATGCAAGAAAGCAAATGTATGAGTTTATCCAGCATCAGCCAAAAAAAAAAAAAAAAATTACATTATTCCCTCCAAATGCCTGTCCAGTTCCTCCTTAAATTTATTCAACCTATCAACTTCCACAACGACAGATGGAAGTTTGTTCCAGCAATTAACCACCCGCTGGCTAAAGGAAAATTTCCGCACATCTATTCTACATCTGTCTTTTCTTAATTTGAATTTATGCCCCCTTAGGTTCGTAATCTGAACAAATGGAAGGATCCCATCAGAATTCAGCGTGCTCAACCCATTCAAGGCCTTATATACCTCAATCAGATCACCGCGCAGGTGCCTAGTCTCCAGCCACTGCAATTTGCAGAACTTAAGCCTCTCTTGGTAAGAGGATCCCTTCATTCCCCTCACCAATCTTATTGCCCTTCTCTGTACACGCTCAAGTAAATCTACATCCTTCCTAAAATGAGGCCTCCAGACCTGTATGTAGTACTCAAGGCGTGGCCTAACCATTGCCTTATACAGAGGGATAATCACCTCCTTTCCCTGCTAGCAAAATTCCTATATATCATTGACAAAACCCCATGAACTGCCCTAGCAGCCTGTCTAAATTGCTCAGAGAACTTCATATCTGACTGCATAATTACTCCCAGGTCTTTTTCATTTTCTACCACCTTAAGTGTAGTACCACACAGTTGGTACGTTTCTCTGGGGTTACTTCTACCCATATGCAGTACTTTGCATTTGTCAAGGCTAAACTTCAGTTGCCACTTCTTAGCCCATCTGCCCAAATTATCTAGATCCTGTTGCAGTAGCACACTGCCATTACTGTCATTAACAACCCTGCCAACCTTTGTATCATCTGCAAACTTCGAAATTAAGCCCTGGGTGTGCCATACTCACCAGATGTGAGACCCTGGGGTCACTTAACCATCCTTTTATCCATTGTAGCAACTTACCCTTAATACCATTCTGCTCCAATTTGTACAATAGTCTTGATTGCGCAACAGTGTCAAAATCTTTCCTGAAATCCAAATATATGATATCAAAATTATTTTTTGCATCCAGTTCCTTTGTAACCACATCATAATATCCTATCAAATTTGTCAGACAAGACTTTCCCTTAACAAACCCATGCTGTGTCTGAATTATTGCTGCAGTCTTGTCTAGATGATCCTGCAATGCATCTTTAACCAGCGACTCCATTATTTTACCTGGAACAGAAGTTAAACTAACTGGTCTGTAATTACTCGTGTCACCCTTCGATCCCCCTTTGTGAATTTGGGATACATTTGCACATCTCCAGTCCGTGGGAACCTCCCCTGAGTCCAAGGATGCTCTCATAATTATGGCTAAGGGTTTGCTTAGTTGCTTTGCCATCTCCTTTAATATAACTGGATAGATCCCATCCACCCCAGGTGCTTTTCTTACGTTTAACTTCAACAGTTTCTTTTCCACTTTGCTCTCAGTTATTACAAGATCATTAAGCACCCTGGTACAATTTGATAACCTTCTGCCATTTTCAAACCTTAATAATTCCTCATGTGTGAATGTAGATGCAAAATACTCATTCAGTTTGTTTGCTATCTGAGCAGGATCATCAACAGGCGAACCATCGATGTCAAGTGGATCAATCAGATTCATTCCCTTCCTTTTAGAGTTTATATAAGTAAAGAAATCCTTAGCTGTTTTTCTTAGCATCTTTTGCCAAGGATTTCTCGTAATCTGCCTTCGCCTGCCGAACCTCCTTTGTGACCTGATTACAGATTAACTTATATCTGCCATAGGCTTCTGAGTCGCTTGATAATTGTGCAGTCAGTTTATGAAGTTTTCTGAACAGTGCAGACAGGCTGCCAGAGTAGGTCATTGGGTCTTGTCAATGATATACAGGAATTTTGCAAGCAGGAGTTGGTGAATAAGGAGGTGACTATCCCCTTGTATAAGGCAATGGTCAGGCCACACCTTGAGTACTGTGTATAGGTCTGAAAGCCTCATTTTAGGAATGATGTAGAGTTGCTAGAATGAGTACAGAGAAGGGTAACAAGACTAGTGAGGGGAACAAAGGGGTGCTCTTACAAAGAAAGGCTTAAGTTCTTTAAATTGAAGCATGTGGAAACTACACATCTGCAAGGCGTTCTGATTGAGGTGTATAAAGCTTTGAATGGATTGAGCAGACCCAGTGCTGATTTGATTCTTCCTCTTGCTGAGATTATAAATTTGAGGGGGCATAAACTGAAATTGAGGAAAGACAGTGTTTGAATAGATGTGCAGAAATTTTCCTTTAGCCAGCATGTAGTTGATTGCTGGAACAAACTTTTATCTGTCACTGTGGAAGTTGATAGCTTAAATAAATTCAAGCCAGAACTAGACAAACGTTTGGAATGAATGAATGGATGGATGAAATGGGAAGGGTTTTTTTTTTTTTTTTTACTGATGCTCTATAAGATGGCTTTCTTGTATCGTGCCTCTATTAATGCTAAATCTTACCTGTACGGGGTTTGGTATTCATCACATTGCATGATTTGGAGTTGGGGAACCCCCCCCCCCCAGACCACTGGATTACAATCTGCACTATGTGCAGAACCTCACCATCTTCACTAATCATCTGTTGCAGCTCCTGCAAACTTGCTGTTGCTCAGGTGCAATTACTCTTCAAACCCAGCATGCACAAACACGTCATATGGATATGGGCATGGAGAATATGGGCATGAATATGGGCATATGAATATGGGCATTTTTCTTTTCTTTTTCTTTTTCTTTTCTTACTTATAGTCTCAACATCTCTGCCAGTTACTTTGCTGTTATATTATGATCCTTTCAACCAATTACAGAAGCAGGTTATGGTTTCTGTGGTAATAGAAGTGGCTGCTGAGTATTTTTATCAAATCACACCTATCTTTAAACATTCTAAACTATCTGCAAGCTGTGCTATATTGAAGAGTTTTCTTTCTTTTCTTTTTCTTTTTTTAAATTTTTGTTGTTGACATTAGACTTGAACTTTGTTGACATTAGACTTGAACTTCTGAACTTGAACTTAAATATTTGTTGACATTAGACTTGAACTTCTGTAGACTGTAATTTTCAGAAAATACGTATGAAGGAAGGTTGTTTCAGAAAACAGCAGTTGAATGAATAAACGAGGAAGATGAAAAGTTAGTTCTGTGACTTTTTTAGATGTTTGTAATGTGCTTGTGCCAAGAGAGATTGGAAGTCCGGGTAATCCCCAAAAGAGATATATCAACTTGCCTAGAAATCGGAGTGTCACCAAAGATAAGCATAGGTGTAGAAGAATCCTTTTTGTGAGATA
This sequence comes from Mastigoproctus giganteus, assembly GCF_048544385.1. Taxonomy (NCBI): domain Eukaryota; kingdom Metazoa; phylum Arthropoda; class Arachnida; order Uropygi; family Thelyphonidae; genus Mastigoproctus; species Mastigoproctus giganteus. The sequence continues at coordinate 214,593,434 of NC_143583.1, forward strand.
TAAGACAAGACTGAGTTTTAGAAGGATTGAAATCAACTAAGTTATCTTTGCCCCGCTGCAGAATTACCTGGAGATCGGCATTTAAGGAACTTGGAACGGATATTCGAGAACTTGAAGCTGATTGAGAAGCAAGGTTTCTCAAAATGGAAAGTGGAATGCAATGTGCTATCATTGGCAAAACTATGGATAGGATTTCCAGTCAATGAAAGAAGGTCATTAATATACAGGAGGAAAAGAGTGGGTGAAAGAACTGAACCTTTGGGGAGGCCAGCATTAGTGGAGAAGTTAGAAGACAGAGAGCCAGTACCATCACCCGTAGTGAGCGATCAGAGAGAAAACTGGAAACAGTTGGCAAACCATAAGATGGAACTTGTTTAGAAGAGCTTTATGCCAATCATGATCAAAAGTCTTTGAGATGTCAAGAGCAACTGCTTGTGTTTCAGCGAACTTTTCCATTGAATTTGTCCATAAATGGGTAACAGCTAGAATATCACCAGTGGATCAACGCTGACGGAATCCACACTGGCGATTGTTGATCAGATGGAAGGTTTCTAGCTAGTTTAAGAGTTGGTGGTTAATTGATTTCTCCATTACTTTAGAAAGAGTAGAAGTAATTGCAGTGGGATGATAATTGGATGGGAGGGATTTGTCACCCTTCTTAGGAATTGGCTGGATTCACTATAAGCCCCCTTTTAACATTCAACACTTCAGCTGATGTTTTCTTGAGATTGAAACAAAATTTGAAAGCAGCATATTGTTTCTCATGTCACATCCATTGTTCCACAGATGAAACTGAACCGCACAAACTTGACTGCGGCACCTCTGTAGCCAGGTGGACAGGAGCAGTAGTGCGTAGCACACGCTTCTTGATTAGACCGGGGTTCGAGCCCGTGTCCACCAAATATGGAGGATGCAGAAAGGTCAGGGAATGACCACCGCATATCCCCAGAGCAATATGGCCTTAGTTGCTAATGCTCCTAAAAACCAAATAACAACAACAAACTTGACTGACTGCCAATGTCACACCGTTTGCACTAGTCATTTGCAAAGTTGGTATGTGATGCACCTTGCTTGAGTTTATAACTTCTGCAGCCCAGCTAGAAATAGCAAGCAGTATGGTTGTTCATGAAACGTTGATAAATTTTTATTGAATACTCTTGTATATATGTAATACATTCAAAAGGTTCCCAGAATTACTTGCTGGTATTTAAATGGTTTGCGCTACAGCTGTAAGGTTTTGTGGGACATTAATGTTGACCTTGATGTGCATGTATACGAAGTGGGAACTGGCTCAACCACTTCACTTGTGTGTCACAGATTGCAGAATGCCGCAGTTTGAACAGTGTGCTAACCATCAGGTTTTTTAAACTTGGGAAGAGTGAAACAGAGACACTGTAAGTATTACAGAAAGTTAATAGAAGTGATGCTTTAAAGAAAATAGCAGTTTACAAGTGGGTTAATTAGTTTAAAAATGAACAGGAAATGGAATATGAACCTTGCAGTGGATTCGCAACATCAAAAAATGTCGCGAAAGTGAAAAACTCATGCAAAATGATAGGTGAATGACTGTTGTTGAGATTGCTCATGAAGTTGAACTGTCTGTAGGCTAAGTGCACACAATCCTGATGAAAGATTTAGGGGTGTGTCATGTGCATTAAAGGTTTTTTCCCACACTTCCTATTAGATAATCAAATGGACTGCAGGAACGCCATCACAGGTGATTAGTTAGAAAAATATATGCAAGATCCGAACTTCCTAAGAAATGTAGTCACTGGGGATGAGAGTTTGGTGTTTGCTTATGATCCCAGGTTCAAGGGTTGAATCATCTAAATGGCACCCAAAAAACAATGTCCCTACAATCTCAGAAGTTGTGCGTAACAAAATCTAACATCAAAGTCATGCTGATCATGTTTTTTTTTTTTTTTTTTTTTTTTGATAATGATGGAATAGTGCTGCTTACTACGTTAGAGGGAAATCTTAATCAGTTAAGCGCAGTTAGTAAGGATTTTGGACTAAAGATGAATATGGCTAAAACAAAAGTAATGATGAACAAGTATGCCACAGAAAGGGAAATAATGATTGAAGGAGCAGTAATTGAAAAGGTGGAGTCATATACTTATCTGGGACAAGTTATTAGCTCTAATAATGATAAATGGCTGGAAGTTAAGAGAAGAATAAATTTTGGATGGATAGCATTCAGGAAATATTGTCACATACTGAAGAGCAATATCCCAGTTTGTCTGAAATGTAAAATAATGAACCAATGTATACTCCCCACCATGACTTATGGAAGTGAAACTTGGGCACTCACCAAAAGAATGGAAGAGAAGCTGAGAACTACACAGCGAAGAATGGAACGAATTATATTGGGAATCAGACTGTTAGATAAGAAGAGAAACACATGGATTAGGCAGCAAACTCAAGTAAAGGACATTCTTATCAAAACTAAAGAACTAAAATGGTCTTGGGCAGGACACGTAGCTCGAAGACATGATGACAGATGGGCTAAGAAAATAACAGAATGGTATCCAAGAGGAGCTAGAAGAAAACCTGTAAGACAAAGGCGGAGATGGATAGATGAAATTCATGAGTTTGTGGGTAGTAAATGGATGGCCAGTGCTCAAAACAGAAGAAACTGGAAAGTTGCTGGAGAGGCCTTCATCCTGCAGTGCATTGAAAATGGCTGATGATGACTACGTTAAGGTTTTGACGTGTTTCCATGAGAATGAGAGGTGAAGATTACCTCAGAAATGGAAGGATTGCTGACTCCTCTGCCATGACAATACACTCAGTCACACAGCGGTGGCAGCTTTACAGTTCTTACAGCTGAAAAAAAAATAGTCATGCAGCAGCTTGCATTCTCCCCTGACTTTGCACTGTCCAATTTCTAGCTGTTTTCTAAACTGAAAATGGAGGCTTCGGGGTTGCTGTTCAGTACAGTGGATGACATCAAAGAATATTCAGAAGTGGCCCTATATGCATTAAAAAAAAAACCCACTATTTTAAGGAATATTTCAAAACTTGAGAAGATCGATGGAGCATGAATTGTGTGTGTGCTTGCATGTACAGAAGGAAGACACTTTTGAAGGTGATTAGTTTAGTAAGCCAAATTGTTTACTCCATAAACTTTTATATAAAATTTTAGTAACTTTTTGAATGTATCTTGTATATATCGATTTATTGTGCAAGTTTTTTATTGGATCGTTTAAGCTGTTTTTTTTTTTTTCTTCAATTAAAAATTAGCTGAATACACAATAATATATAAAGATTAAATAAATTGGCAATAATCATGATGTCTGACAAATTTCTTTTATTTAATAGGAAAGACGTGGCTTTCTTCTCAAAAATTACATCAGGGACAAATGATAAAGGTATAATATAAGGAGACTTCTTTTAACATTATGGTTATCAAAACATTTTAGTGTATATGAATGTGTGATATAGTTGTCAACCATTAACTCTCAGACGCAGGATTTTTTGTAATTTTCCTTAGAAAAGAAAGTAGGTCTTATTTTTAATATCCAGACTTTGTCCTTGAAATTTTATTTCACAGATAGCATACATTTTATATTAAGATTTAGTCACAGGATTCTTTTCCAATGGTATATATTCAAATATTGGTGCATGCAGTACTTTTGTATTTGTGGATTTATGTTCTTTGTTTTCCCCATTAACTGATTAATATCAGTTCTTTGATGAAGATACTATTTCAGAATTTTCCCCTTTCAGAATCTTGAGTCAGAATTTGTTTATAACAATGACATTGCTTGACAGCAGGGTTCTTCCACTGACAAAAATGTAACTAATTGAATATCTTTTAATTTAAGCCTGAAGATAAAATATAGTGTATTATAACATCAATATTTACACTATATAATATTTAGAATATAAAAGACTATGTACAGTTAAAAATTGAATACTACATACACCGAATTTGCAGTAAAATAAGTTGTGAAAAAATGTGTTTGACTACAGTGTTATCTTTCTGAACAGTTTATTTTGTATCTGTCAGTCTCTTAAATACACAAGTGAGACACATGAACATAGCAGAATGATGTTATGGTCACATCTGCATTCAGTTAGTTTATCATCATTATTATCACCAACTGATAATGGGCCTAATGACAGGCTTACCACCACTCTTTCGCTCATTCCTGTCTTTCGTCAATTTGTACCATAGCATGAATGATTCAAAGACAGAGTAGAAAAGATGAAGGCTTCTCCTCCCTCCATATCTGTTTATGATAAGTCTTGTGCTGTGGATTTGCATATGAATTACAATGCCTCCTAAGGTGGGGTTATGAGACAAGCAAATAATACATGAGTTATATCATGTATTATTTGAGATAACACAGGAGATAACACATGTGTTATCTCCTGAGGTCATGAGACAAGCAAATAATACATGAGTTATATCAGGGTTACTAAAAGCAAAAACAGGTGCATGTATACACTAATAATGCTAAGAGCTTAGTGAATAAATTTGATGGATTTGAATTACTGGTTAAGTCATTAAATGCAGACGTGGGGATATGAGAGACAGTGTTACTCAGACATAAGATATGCAGAATTTGAATATGGGAGTAAAATGTATATAGAAAGAACGGGGAGGAGGGGGTTATGCTCTTAGTTAAGAAGCACGTGAAATCTAAGGGTTGCATAATTTGAATACAGCGAGTACAATGTGTACAGAAAGGGCAGGGAGTGGAGTGGGATTATTCTCTTAGGTATGAAGCATATTAAAAACAAGGCAGTGGTGATTGGATGTAGTGCATCCAGTCGAGGTTGGTGGCCAGTCCAATGTTCTGTCAGTTTGGTGTGACCTAAGTAGTTGGAAAACAAAAATGAGTAGTTTGTTATAGGCCTAATAACCTAATAACAAACAACTCAGAATGTCTTATAATGTGGAATTTTAAATTTCAAGATATTGATTGGAACTCGTGGATTAGTCACTCACACAATAGTAAGACTTTTGTGATTTATTGGGTGACTCTTTGCTACACTAGCATGTTAGAGAGGCAACAAGAAAATGCAATACACTTTATAAGATCATCTGCAGAAATGCTTCATGCATTAAGAATCTATAAATGAAAGATCCACTGGGTGCAATGATTTGCAGTGTGATTTACTTAAGGATGTAATTACTGGCAGGGGCAGAAGCTTTTGGAAAGGTGATTACAGTGATTTCAGACAATTTTTACTTAAAGCTCTCTACTATTACTTAAAGATGTACTTAAGGAATTACTTAAAGATGTAACTACCATCAAGGCTAAAGGGAGGGGCTTTTGCTTTCGTAAAGGTGACTACAGTGGTCTCATACAGTTCTTAAATTCTGTACAGTGGGATCAACTGATGATGTTTCCAACGTTGAATTCTAAATGGGAAGCCTTCAGGGACTTAATCTTGGACGCTACTAGCTTTTCGTACCAACTAAGAAATATTGTTCAAGGTTCAGATCTAAATGAATGTCAGATGAATTAATGAGGCTCATGGCAGAAAAGAAAAATGCATGGGATTCATATAAATTATCAGGTGACACAGAAGCCTATGGCAGATATAAGCTTGTCTGTAATCAAGAAACAAAGGAGATTAAGCAGGTGAAGGCAGATTATGAGAAATCTTTGGCAAAGGATGCAAAGAAAAACAGCAAAGAGTTCTTAGCTTATGTAAACTCTAGAAGGAAGGGGATGAATCAGATTGAACCAGTTAACATAGATGGGTTGACTATTGATGATCATGCTCAGGTAGCTGATAAACTGAATGAGTATTTTGCATCTACATTCACACACGAGGAGTTATTCAATTAATGGAATGTCAGAAGTTTATCAAGCTCTAATAGGGAGCTAAGTGATTTTGTAATATCTGAAAGAAAAGTGGAGGAGAAATTGTTGAAATTGAACATAAAGTCAACTGGGGTGGACAGGATCTCTCCAGTTATATTAAAGGAGGTAGCAAAGGAAGTAATCAAACTCTCAGCCATGATTACGAGAGCATCCTTGAACTCAGTCCCATGGACTGGATTTGTGCAAATGTATCCCCAATTCACAAAGGGGGTTCGAAAGGTGACACAAGTACAGCAGGTCCTCGTTATAATGCAGTTCTCTTTTTACGCTGATTTGCTATAATGCTGTTCTTATATTATAACCTTTATCTGACTATACGCTGTCACAAATCACTATAATGCTCTTTTACAGATGCATATTTAATGAAATGGTTTGATTTGATGGAGTCGATAGCTTGAAAATGAATGGCAAAACAGCATTAAAACGTTTCCCACGCTCAGTGAAATTTTCTCGCACGTTAATTTAATTGCAGTACAGTGACTTGTTACGTAGTTCCAAGATCAACATTTTAAAAAATGATCAAGTATATTGCTTGCATTACATGCATTTATCCGAAGTCTAGTCATCACTCAGTACAGTATTAGACATAGTGCATAATGGACATTTTACTCGAACATTGGATCATAAACATAATTAATGCAACCAACGCAGTTACATTTTCGAAGAGTTAATAATGACGGATAAGAATGAAAAAGCAGCAACGTCTGGATGCAGTACGAAGACTATAAATGTAAGAAAAAGACTGAATTTGAAAATTAAATTAGACGTTTTGAAGCGAATCGATTCCGGTCAATGACAAGTGAATGTGTGCCATAATTTAGGACTGGCAAGTTTAACTATAAGAACAATTATAAAAATTTAAAGAATTAATTTTAGCAGCAAGAAAGACAAGTTCTACTGCAAGCAACTAGGGCTAGGCTGGCTATTAGGATTGAAATGGAGAGACTTTAACTAATTTTATTGAAGATAATATCCAATGCAGAATTCAGTTAAGTTAAATATTATAAAGAGAGAGAGAGAGAGAGAGAGAGAGAGAGAGAGAGAGAGAGAGAGAGATTAATCCAGTGAGAAGCCGCAAGAGCAGATCAAGGAGCCAAAACTTTCAAAAAAGAACTTGTTAAAATTATTGAAGAGGGATATTATGTATTATACTTCTCAACAAGTTTTTAACATAGATGAAGCAGGACTTTTTTGGAAACGAATGCCTAAAAGAAGTTTCATGTTGAAAGAAGAAAAAACATGCCAGGTTTCAAAGTGGCAAAGGATAGGTTGATTTTATGATTGGGTGGTAACACTGCAGGGGATTTAAAATTAAAACCCCTTTTAGTTTACCAGGAACAGGGCCAAAGTACAACCCAAAATCGACACATTTTTCATGATTAAATTCATCAATTAAATTAAATCAATTTAGATCAGTTAAATTTAGACACAGCATGGGTTTGTTAAAGGGAAGTCTTGTCTGACCAATTTAGATCAGTTAAATTTAGACACAGCATGGGTTTGTTAAAGGGAAATCTTGTCTGACCAATTTTATTGGATACTATGATGTAGTCACAAAGGAACTGAATGTCAAAAATTTTGATATCATATACTTTTCAGGAAAGCTTTTGATACTGTTGCACGTGGAAGACTGCTGTACAAATTGGAGAGGTATGGCATTAATTGTAAGTTGCTACAATGGATAAAAGGATGGTTAGGTAGGAGATGGTGGTATCAATGGACACTGCTCTTCGTGGACAAATGTTATTAGTGGAGTTCCCCAGGGTTCAATGCTGGGCCCATTGTTGTTTTGTGTATTCATCAATGATATTGATGAAGGTATATCAGGATTAATGTCCAAGTTTGCAAATAATACAAAGGTTGGTAGGGTTGTCAATGATAGTAAAGACAGTATGCTACTCCAACAGGAACTAGATAAGTTGAGAAAATGGATTGAGAAGTGGCAACTGAAGTTTAACATTGACAAATGCAAAGTACTGCATTTGGATAACAATAACCCAAGAGAAACGTACCAACTGTGTGGTACTACACTCAGGGAAGTGGAAAGTGAAAAAGACCTGTGGATAATTGTGCAGTCAAATATGAAGTTCGCTGATCAGTGCAGACGAGCTGCCATGGCAGATCATGGAGCCTTGTCAATAATATATACGAATTTTGATAGCAGCGACAGGGAGGTGGTTATCCCGTTATACATGGCAGTCGTCAGGCCACACTAGAGTACTGTGAACAGGTCTGAAGGCCTCATTTTAGGAAGGATGTAGAGTTGCTAGAACCGGTACAAAGAATGGCAACAAGATTGGTGAGGGGTACAAAGGGGGTGCCTGTTCCTTGGTACTCTTACCAAGAAAGGCTTAAGTTCTGCAAATTTCAGCACCTGGAGAGTAGGCACCTGTGATGTGATCTGATTGAGGTGTATAAGGTGTATCTGATTGAGGTGTCTTGAATGGGTTGAGCAATCTGAATACTGATGGGATCCTTCGTCTTGCTCAGATTAAGAACCTGAGGGAGCATAGATTCAAATTGAGGAAAGACAGTTGTAGAATAGATATGCAGAAATTTGCCTTTAGCCAGCAGGTAGCTGATTGGTGGAACAGACTTCCATCTTTTGTTGTGGAAGTTGATAGTCTAAATAAATTTAAGGCTGAGCTGGACAGGCATTTGGAACGAGTGGTGGGGTGAAATGGGAGGTTTATTTATTTATTTTTTGGCTGATGCTGCATAAGCTTGCCTTCTTGCATCGTATGCCTGTACTAATAATAATGCTCTCAGAGTCTGGAAACTGTTTTCCCATGATTAAGTCACCAAACTTTTGGATAATAAGATCACACTTTCAGGTCTTCCAGAAATAACTTTAGTTAGGAGTCATGAGCTTAATAATAACTTGAAGACAGTTGATTTTATTTGAGAACATAAAGTTTCAATATGAAGTAAATAGTGAATAATGGGCAAAATTAGGATACTCTTATCTTTACTAAGCAGTAAGTCCTTTGCTAAGGACTAAGCAATAAGTCCTTTGTTTTTCCCTATCATTGATGGTGCACCATCAATAACAATGGATACAAGTTGGTGAGATTGACTTTGTGCAATGTAAGAAACTGCATAATTGTGTCATATGTATATCTTTCTCAGTTGCTTGACCAGTAAGAAGTAATACAGTCAGTCCTCGTATATAACACGTGTTTACACTACACGAATTCGATCATACATGATGTATAAATAGGGGAACGATATCTTATATAACATGAACAGAATTCGTTTATGCACGATTCGCCTTTGTGTTTACAAGAAATAGCAGTCGAAAGCAGAATCACCCCAACTGAAAGCAACACGATAGGAATGAAGAGAAGATTCTGAAAATTTATTTATGTTTTTTATATCAGTGAAGGGGAAACACATTTCACCCTAATAACGTAAAAACCAACACAATTCCAGCTATCGGTATAATCGCAAATGCAGTTAGATAGAGTTTACTACCAGTTTATAACAGATTCCACTAGCAGAAACGCAACTGGAAATTGTTTTTATTGTTTTATGGTAGTAACCCCTAGAAATGTGCTTTAGTAAAATGTGAGGTGTTAATAGTGTATCTCTGCCTTTACGGTGTTGTTTATTCAGTTGCTACACGCGCGCAGCTTTGTTTATGTGTATCAAGCGTGCCTCCTCGTTTTGTAATTGTGCTTTATTCCCTAAAAATGAGTAAAGTACTTAAAAGGTGTGAAAAGGAAGCATCCTAGGGAAGACACTACAGATTCACAGAGAAAAACAAAACCAATATCGATAAACAGAGGCGGACTGGGTCAACAATTCTTACCCGGGAAAATTTATAGTAGCCTCATACTATGGTTTATGGCCAAAATCAAACCGGCCTCTGGCCCACCGGGGTTTCCCCGGTAAGGCTTATGGCCAGTCCGCCTATGTCGATAGAGAAAAAATATGAAATTGTGAAACTCTTTGAGCAAAATGAAAGACAGACCATGTGATATTGCATGTGCTACAGACTTAAATGAGGCAACGCCGAGAATTACAAAAAATGCAGAGAAAATAAAAACAACTTTCATAGCAGGAATAACTCAAAGTGTAATAAAAATCCATTAGATTAAGACACAAAGAATTGGAAGAGATGGAACGGCTGTCATCTGTTTGGATAGAAAATCAAGCAAAAAGTTTGCTTACGATAGAAGCAAAAGCATTAGCAATATTTTATTACGTAATAGTTGCAATAAAATACTTAAGCATTTTAATTACTTACGTATTACGTATTTTATTACGTATAATAATAAATAATCGTAATAAAATACGTATTTTACGTAAGTATTTTATAAATTACGTAATAAATCGTAATAAGTATTTTATTACGATTATTTATTGTGTTTGGTAATGTTTTGGTTACAAAAGTGTGTTCAATCTTGGGTGATTGGCACCTAACCCTATTTTTCCCATAGGGCCTGTTGTTTATATTGCACGATTGTTTCTAGGAACACAACTATTGTGCTATACAAGGACTGACTGTACACTCAAATTTTTTTTTTTTTTTTTTTTTTGCAGTTACCATCATTTTGTATAAAACACACAAAACATCAGTTGGTTCATCCAATGTCAGAAAAAAAATGCAATTTTCAATTTTAAGTAACAATTCTATGAATATAAAATTGGAAATTATACGAACGTGATTTGTTATACAGGGAATCCTCTTTATCTGGGGATAATTGGTTCCAGAAAATTCCACTTAAAATGGGGACCAAATTTTTGTAATGTTTATTATTTAAATAAAACTAAATGCAACTAGGCATAATTTAAGAGTTTAAGATTCTATATCTATATAATATCAGTGTAGATACACTCATATTATATAGATATAGAATCCATATATATACACCATAGACAACTCTTAAAGAAAAACTACAGTAGTAGTGTGAGAGGCATCATTTCATCTGTATCATCTTGTGCTCATCCTTCACGAGTTGCCCATGTATTGTGGGATAACAAGTTAATTGATTTATAATTTGCAGTTTCTGATTTATCTCCTTTCTTATGTAGCAAAACTATGATTACATTATTCCACTCCTTAGGCATCACACATTTTCTAATGCATTTGTGCAGTCCTGCCAGTTTTTGTGTCATGTCTCTTCCAATTTTAACAACTCTACAGTAACTTCATGTTCTCCCGAGGCTTTCTGATTCTTCATTTTCTTCAATGCATGTTCTACCTCATCAGGAAGGATATCAGGTTTGTTGTATGTGTTACTAATTTGTGATCCATCTTCCCCACTGCTGCCATCATTCCCTCGCTCCTTGTATAATTCTTTGTAGTAGTTTTTTTTTTTTTTTTTTTTGGTAGTTGTTGGCGCATAGGCTTCTGTGGCCATAATGCACCTCCCAAGGTTTTTGCAGTACTTTGATCCAAGCCCGAGGCGGGAATCGAACCCGCGACCTTTGGGTTGCCAGGCAGGCACTTTACCCACCCGGCTAGCCCGGTCGGCTTTTGTAGTAGTCTTCTGCTATTTATAAGTACACCATCGCTATTCTTCAGTTTCAGTATTATTTGTCTTTCTGTATTACTGCTTATGGCTACTGATTTAAGTCCTTTGTTTTCCCTTAATGCTTGTTCTACATTTCTTGTGTTAAATCTTATGTCCTCTGAGTCTGTTTATAATGGCTTTGCATAACTCAGTATACTCAATTTTCTCCTTGTCGGTGTTTATCTTAGACAATTATCATGGACAAGTGTTTCTTGACTAATTTTTTCTTCTTTGGATTTCTTTGGATCGGATATTATGATGCAGTAACAAAATGGATGCAAAATTCAGGGGCACAGTAGGCATCCCTGAATTCAGGCTAGACCCCCTTAATCCTGGGTTGTTCTCATAATCATGCCTAAAGGTATGCTTGCCTCTTTTGTTACCTCGTTTAATAAGATTTTTTACATTTATTTTTTTATATATTTAGCTTCAAGAATTTTTCTTCTGCTTTCCTCTTTAATTTTTCACAAACTCATTCAGTTCCCCACCAGAATTTGACTCACCTCTGGCATCCCCATCTCTAAAAATTCCTAATGTGTGAATGTAGATGCACAATTCCCATTCAGTTTGTTAGTAACCTGAGTAGGATCATCAATTATTTGGCATTCACAGCATGATTTGTTATAGGAAGATTATGTTTGATCAATTGGATTGGCTACTGCAACATAGTAACAAAGGGAATGGATGCAAAAAAATAATTCCACATCATATATATATATATATATATAGATTTTTAAGAAAAGCTTTGGATAATGTTCCATTTCAAAGACAAATTGGAGTGGTTCAGCATTAGGTATAAGCTACTGCTATGGAAAAAGTTGAGTGAGGGAAGATAAAGTGGTTATCAGTGAGCATAGCTCTTCTTGAATTATGAGGGTAGTTGATTGTTGGAACTAACATCCATCTGGTATTGTTGAAGTGGGTAGTTTCAGTAAATTTAGGGAGGAATTAGTCAGATTATTAGAAGAGATGGACAGGTGGTGTGGGAACTGTTTTATTTTATTTTATTTTTTGGCTGATGCTGTGCAATCTTCGATGCCTTGCATTCTTTCCCAGTACTTATACTGTACAATTGATGCATGCTTTGAGTTAACATATATTGCTATTTCCAAATGATTTGAATTTTTGATTAAAACAAATCCTTTCAATTTTTAAAGAAATAATTATTGTTGCTCTGATTAAACAGAATGTTAACTAATTTTTTTTATTATTTAGATAAAAAGAATGTTGTAATCATGGGACGCAAAACATGGTTTTCAATTCCAGAAAAATTTCGGCCTCTTCCTGGAAGAGTAAATATTGTCCTCAGTACCACTGTCAAGTAAGCTATTTAAATGTAAAAGAATTAATTATTGTAATTCATTTAATGGAATAATTTAATGAAATACCATTGTAAAGATAATGAAAGATGAATCAAAGTAAAGAAAACTGCATCAAGATAAATTAAACCATTTTTTAAATTTTAATTTGCTTTTAAGGAACTTGAGAGTTGTAGTGAGATTGCTACAAGTGGTGGCATACAATATTTAAAAAATTTAGCAATATTTAAGTTCCTGTGTTATAAATGAAGCTTCAGTTGTTGTCGGTCTGAGCTTTGGATTTGATGTTCCTTTCTATGTTTTATATCCTCACTTGAGGGGTTCTTATCAGCATTTCACCTCATCCCTTTTTGTTAGCTAGTTTTTTCATGGTATTTTAAATTTTTTAAATGAAAGTATGCAATTACTATAAAGAGTATAATTTCATTGAAATTTATGCAGGATAAAAACCAGTTAACCCAAAAAAGAACAAAAATAAAAATTGATGAAAAAATCTCAGTGAGTGGTAGTATATAAATGTGGAAGTTATCTTAACTTCCACATTTATATTGAATAAAACTCTACAATAAAATATCTACAGGGAACCTTGTAAATCTGGCATCTTTGGTAGTTAACTCTTTTTTAACCAGATTTTCAAAAATTGCAGATGTTTTGAAATCTAATACTGTGTGCCTCAGCTTAATGTTCTCACTACCACTCTCAAGAAGTTACCATATTTAATAGAAAACGTATGCTACTTATGATGACACTAATCTGTGTAATTTGTGTAGTGGTTTAATTAAGCACCATTATGAGATAAAAGTATATACACACTTTCATTTCAAATACAGTGAAAAAAATTGATTAACTAGTAAACTGAGTAACTAGCAAATATGAAATATTAATGATACAACTTTCCCTGGAAGTTTGGAATAGGGAACCATAAATTCACTGGCCAAGCTGATAACTATTAGAAATTTATTTACAATAAAATAAAATACAGTTTTAAGTTAAAATTAGCTTAATTTATTTGGTGCTTTTTTTATTTTATTTTCATAAAAGAAACTTTATAATGGAAGAAAATTAAGTATGTACATAAAGTTGCAGTGGAAATAACAATTATGACATTTCAATACGACTTCCAGCATTAATGTGGTACACACCCTAATGGTAATAAACATCTTTGCCAGATGTGCTCTAATGCAGCTGTTTTAACTCTGTTAATTTCTGCAGTTATCCTTCTCTTCAATTCATTCTTAGTGGGTACCTCTGATCCTTAAGCCTATCACAGATGGCCTTTGGTTCTTGAGATTGTCACAGGCATCCTCTCGGGTATGTCAAGCTGGGCTTGCTACCTGGGGGTCTAAAACGCTGATGGAACTGATATTCGGATGAGACACGAGTCATGTTGGACCTAATTTCAGTAAAGTCCGGTCAGTCTGTGACAGCCAAATCCTCTGCTTGCACCTTCATGATGGTGAGACTGTTAGTAACCCTGGGTATAAGCTCAGGTGTGAACGAACGTAAGCAGGGATCAAAGTGTGGCACCCACAACATGTGGAGGAATGCTGCCCCCTCTATGTAACCAGGCAATACTAGATGGTAGATGACTCATCAACTGATGCTACACCACCACTTTACTTATTGGGGGCTTGAAATGGTTGAACCTATATTTAATCTCCAGAGAAAAGCTCCAGCAACCCCCATCTCTTTCTTGATCATTATGACATTATGATTAATGCCTTCTCAAAGCTATATCAAAGAATTTCATTACTTCATGCAGAAGCCCCCCCTCCCCCACACACACACACACACCTTTTCTTGCTGCTGAATACATGAAATGTCAAACAAATGCAACAGACTTATCTATTAAAAGATTTAAATATCCCAAACACTTTCTCATTAATTTCATAAATATAACAAACTCTCAATTTAATGGGACACTTCAAGACTCCAAAGTAAAAAAAAAAAAAAAATCCACTGGAAATCATAAAATTCAAGTAATAAATAGAATAGGTATTAGATAGTATGAATCAGAGCTGTACTACTCAATATGTTCTACGTTGATAATATTATTAGTAAAATAATAAGAGGAGTTTACCTCAATATAGTGCATAGAACACTTCCGTATGATACCCTCCAGAAATTAAAACGGTAAAAATGAAAAAATCAACAACTTACCAGTATATTAGAGTAAAATATAAATAATTAAATAATCAATTTAACACAATACAAATCAGTTTAAAACAATTAAAAATCAAATTAACGCAATTAAAAGAATCTAACGAAAATATTCAAAATGATTTTCCTTCCTGAAGCTGACAACGCTTTTCGACCGTATGTCGTGATCACAGGAATGAAAATTACCGAATCAGGTTAAACCTGATACTTAAATAGAGATTATTTGTCTTCGCGCATGCGCGTAAAGGTCCACGAATCGGAGATCAAATATGGCCTCTGAACATTAACAGAATTCTCGTGTAATTTAATTTCAACGGTTTCTGCAGTTAATAGTCGCGTATAATTACGTTGAATGTTAAGTATTTTGGCTTTGTTAAATAAAAAAGTATGTTTTTCGTTAATGGCATGAAAGGCTAATTCTGACGCTGCTGAACGAGAAGCACGAACTGAGGCTTCATGTTGATTTACACGAATATTAAGAGAAAATCGGGTCGAACCCTGATAAGACGAGTCGCAATCACCTACAAACACCAGTATGCGTCTACATTATAATAGCTATCACCCGTTCACCTACAAAAGATCGATTATCTTTAATCAATTTCTTAATGCCTATAAATATTCATTTATTTAATAAGTCAATTATTTAATAAGCTTAAAGACTGTAGACTCGGCGACAATGACAATTTATTCTCACTAGATGTTACCTCATTATATACGAATGTAAACGTTGAATACACATTAGATATTATTTGGGATATGTTAAATAAAAACTCGACACCGATTAATTATACGAAGCTACCTATTAAGGAAATTTTTCACTTAATTAAACTGATAGTTGAGGCTAACTACATCACCTTTCGAGACAAGGTATACAACAAATTTTTGGATTACCAATGGGTTTGAGCCTGAGTGGCTTAATGTCAGAGATCTATCTCTCAACGATAGAGCAGATACATTTGACACCTTTTCGAACCCGTATCACATACTATGGGAGGTATTTAGATGATGTTCTAGTTATTACCGATAGTAATACTATCCAAGACATTTCACATTCGTTTAATAATATTCATTCTAGACTCAAATTTACATTGGAAAGGGAGGATACGGATACTAAGTCATTAAACTTTCTAAATTTCACGCTTATCCAGGACTCGAATAAAATACAAGTTAGCATCTATCGAAAACCTACAAACACCGGTATGCTTCTACATTATAATAGCTATCACCCGTTCACCTACAAAAGATCGATTATCTTTAATCAATTTCTTAATGCTATTATATTCAACGACGGAATCTGCTTTAGAAATCTGCTTTATAAATATTCAACGACGGAATCTGCTTTAGACTCAGAAATACAAATATTAACTAGCAGATTCTTAAACAGGGGTTATTCCATTACCACAATAAACCGAATTAGGGTACAAGCTAAGGATAGGATACAAAATACTACACCAATCAACAACAGTAATATCAAAAAATACTTTATTTCTGTCCCACATGTTGAACAGTGGCACAAACAGCTTAATAGATTCTTCAAAGATACCGAATTTAAAATTGTAGCTAGGCCAATACGGAAGTTACACACTATACTGAACAATCGCTCAGTTCTTTCAGCGTTCGCAACACAAATTAATGATCTGGTATACAACATTTCTTGCGGTGATTGCGACTCGTCTTATCAGGGTTCGACCCGATTTTCTCTTAATATTCGTGTAAATCAACATGAAGCCTCAGTTCGTGCTTCTCGTTCAGCAGCGTCAGAATTAGCCTTTCATGCCATTAACGAAAAACATACTTTTTTATTTAACAAAGCCAAAATACTTAACGTTCAACGTAATTATACGCAACTATTAATTGCAGAAACCGTTGAAATTAAATTACACGAGAATTCTGTTAATGTTCGGCGGCCATATTTGATCTCCGATTCGTGGACCTGCATGCGCGAAGACAAATAATCTCTATTTAAGTATCAGGTTTAACCCGATTCGGTAATTTTCATTCCTGTGATCACGACATACGGTCGAAAAGCGTTGTCAGCTTCAGGAAGGAAAATCGTTTTGAATATTTTCGTTAGATTCTTTTAATTGCGTTAATTTGATTTTTAATTGTTTTAAACTGATTTGTATTGTGTTAAATTGATTATTTAATTATTTATATTTTACTCTAATGTACTGGTAAGTTGTTGATTTTTTCATTTTTACTGTTTTAATTTCTGGAGGGTATCATACGGAAGTGTTCTATGCACTATATTGAGGTAAACTCCTCTTATTATTTTACTAATAGAATAGGTATAAACAGATAATTTGCAAGTCATAAATAAGAGACAAGAAGCAGAGGAAGAAGAGTTGATATTATCACAAAAGGTTAGCCACAGTATTGCTTTAAGCCATGCAGAAGTATTTCTTGACTACCTGGAGCGGCAAGGCGATAGTGTTCTGTTTGAAAAAAATTGTTTTAAGACATATTCAAAGTGCAATTTGTCAAAAAGTTACAGAAGGGGGGAAAAAAACAAATCTTCTATACTTTTGTATTTTTCTAAGTGAATTGATTTTCGCTTATCTCCAATTTTTTGTAAGCTTAAAATGTAAATATGTTAAAAGCAACATGTTTTAAAGATATCAATAGACTTTTTAGGGTAAAACAAAACTTGTAAAAAATATTGTGAAAATTGTTTGCACCTTTGGCAGCTGATGCAAGCATACATCATTACCTATAGATATGTTTTTATGCCTATGTAAGAATCGTAGGGGGTTAGAGGGGAACAGGTATCCTGTGTGTTATCAGACACTCAGCCTAAAACAAAGGTTAGCCACAGTATTGCTTTAAGCCATGCAGAAGTATTTCTTGACTACCTGGAGCGGCAAGGCGATAGTGTTCTGTTTGAAAAAAATTGTTTTAAGACATATTCAAAGTGCAATTTGTCAAAAAGTTACAGAAGGGGGGAAAAAAACAAATCTTCTATACTTTTGTATTTTTCTAAGTGAATTGATTTTTGCTTATCTCCAATTTTTTGTAAGCTTAAAATGTAAATATGTTAAAAGCAACATGTTTTAAAGATATCAATAGACTTTTTAGGGTAAAACAAAACTTGTAAAAAATATTGTGAAAATTGTTTGCACCTTTGGCAGCTGATGCAAGCATACATCATTACCTATAGATATGTTTTTATGCCTATGTAAGAATCGTAGGGGGTTAGAGGGGAACAGGTATCCTGTGTGTTATCAGACACTCAGCCTAAAACACTGATGGATCCAATATCTCTCTATTACAGAAGATTTAGGAGAAGTCCGGTTGGCCTGCCTCCCTAAAATCCACTCATGCACACCTTCTCGATGGTAAGCCCTGTTACGTCACTTAGGTGGCAACGAACGTGTAGAGTGGTTCTCTTCAAGATGCCTGGTCAGCATGAAGAGGAAAAGACCAACCCCTCCAGCAATATGAAAGCACGACGAAACAAATGGCCCTCAGTCCCCAGCAGCTTTCACTCTCCCTCTTACGGCAGTGAGAGGATTAGAGTGGAAGCAGAGGGTGCTAAGAATCTCTGGGTACGACCAGGCTGCCATGCACGGAAACTGAACTTGGCCTGTTATAACGTAAGAACACTCATCGGTGAAGACAGGATATTAGAGCTGGAAAAGGAATTAGAAAATGTGAATTGGAATATCATCGGTTTGGCTGAAACAAGAAGAAGAAATGAATCACTTATAAGTTTATCAAGTGGAAATCTGCTGTACACCAATGGAAACAGTGAAAGGAGTGAAGGTGGAATTGGGTTTCTGGTCCATAAAGATTTTAAAAACAACATTTTGGAATTCAAAAGTACATCACCAAGAGTGTCAAGACTAATACTCAAGATTTCTAAGAGATACAAGCTAAAGATTATAATGATTTATGCACCAACATCGAGCCATGATGATGAAGAGGTTGAAGAAATGCACACTGAAATTGAGAGTCTTCTAGATGAGCAGAAAACCCACTACACTATTATTATGGGAGACTTCAATGCTAAGGTTGGAAAAAGACAAAACAGCACAGAAAGGGGAACTATAGGAAATTTTGGAATTGGTGAAAGAAATGAAAGAGGTGAAAGACTTCTGGAATTTGCAGAATCTCAAGGACTGTCAGTAATGAACACTTTTTTCAAGAAAAGGGTGAACAGAAAGTGGACATGGAAGAGTCCAAATGGATTAACTACTAATGAAATCGACTTCATCCTCACTAATAGAAGATATATTGTGAATGATGTCACCGTCCTGAATAAGGTAAATGTTGGAAGTGATCATAGAATGGTAAGATGTACACTTGATATAGATGTAGGAAAGGAAAGGAAAAAACTGACTCGAGTAAATAATACAAAGGTCTTTGAGATAACAGAAGAGGAGAAAAAGCAGTATGTACTGGAACTTAAGAACAAGTATGAGCTTCTGCAGACTGCTGAGGACCAAGATATCGACAAGGAATATTACAACTTTTTGAAAGTGATAAAGCCCAAGAAACCTATAGGGAAAAAGAAATCCAAAGAAGAAAAAATTATTCAAGAAACACTTGTCATGATGAACCGAAGACAACAAATGAAGAGGAAGAAAAACACTGACAGGGAGAAAATTGAGTATACTGAGTTATGCAAAGCCATTAGAAAGAGACTCAGAGAGGACATAAGAAGATTTAACACAAGAAAAGTAGAACAAGCATTAAGGGAAAACAAAGGATTTAAATCAGCAGCCATGAGCTTGTTATTGTTATTTGGTTTTTAGGAGCATTAGCAACTAAGGCCATATTGCTCCGGGAATATGCGGTGGTCATTCCCTGACCTTTCCGCATCCTCCGTATTTGGTGGTGACGGCCTCGAACCCTGGTCTAATCAAGAAGCGTGTGCTACGCACTGCTGCTTCTTCCCACCTGGCTACGGAGGCGCCCATGAGCAGTAATACAGAAAGACAAATGATACTGAAACTGAAGAATAGCGTTGGTGTACTTATAAACAGCAAAGAAGGCATAATTCAAATAGCAGAAGACTACTATAGAGAATTATACAAGGAGCAGGGGAATGATGCCAGCAGTGGGGAAGATGGATTGCAAAGTAGCAACACATACGACATACCCAATATTCTTCCTGATGAGGTAGAACATGCATTGAAGAAAATGAAGAATCAGAAAGCCCCGGGGGAAGATGAAGTTACTGTAGAGTTAAAATTGGGAGGAAGAGACATAACACAAAAACTGGCAAGGCTCTTCACAAAGTGCATTATAAAAGGTGTGACGCCTAAGCAGTGGAATAATGCAATCATAGTTTTGCTGCATAAGAAAGGAGATAAATCAGAAATTGGAAATTATAGACCAATTAGCTTGTTATCCCACATCTACAAGTTGTTCACAAGGGTCATTACTAACAGATTAGAAAGAATACTGGATGAGAATCAACCGAAAGAGCAAGCTGGCTTTAGGACAGGATTCTCAACTATGGATCACCTTCATGTAATATCACAGCTAATGGAGAAAGCAAATGAGTATAAAACACCATTATGCCTGGCATTTGTGGATTATGAAAAGGCATTTGACTCCATACAGCATAAGGCAATGTTTCGGGCACTGGAAAGACAAGGCATTGATACCCCATATATTATGATTTTGAAGAAAATATACGAGAGTGCTACCTCCTTTATTAGACTAGACAAAGACAGTAGGAAATTTAAAATTGAGAAAGGAGTTCGACAAGGAGACACAATATCTCCGAAGCTGTTTACTGCTGCCCTTGAGGAAGCTTTCAGAAGATTAGACTGGTCGCAGAAAGGAGTCAATGTGAACGGAGAGTACCTAAACCATTTGCGATTTGCAGATGACATTGTGGTCATAAGCCATGATCCCAAAGAATTAGAGGAAAATCTTAATCAGTTATGCACAGCTAGTAAGGATTTTGGACTAAAGATGAATATGGCTAAAACAAAAGTAATGATGATCAAGTATGCCACAGAAAGGGAAATAATGATTGAAGGAGCAGTAATTGAAAAGGTGGAGTCATATACTTATCTGGGACAAGTTATTAGCTGTAATAATGATAAATGGCTGGAAGTCAAGAGAAGAATAAATTTTGGATGGATAGCATTCAGGAAATATAGTCGCATACTGAAGAGCAATATCCCAGTTTGTCTGAAACGTAAAATAATGGACCAATGTATACTCCCCACCATGACTTATGGAAGTGAAACTTGGGCACTCACCAAAAGAATGGAAGAGAAGCTGAGAACCACACAGCGAAGAACGGAACGAATCATATTGGGAATAAGACTGTTAAATAAGAAGAGAAACACATGGATTAGGCAACAAACTCAAGTAAAGGACATTCTTATCAAAACTAAAGAACTAAAATGGTCTTGGGCAGGACACATAGCTCGAAGACATGATGACAGATGGACTAAGAAAATAACAGAATGGTATCCAAGAGTAGCTAGAAGAAAACCTGGAAGACAAAGGCGGAGATGGATAGATGAAATTCATGAGTTTGTGGGTAGTAAATGGATGTCCAGTGCTCAAAACAGAAGCAACTGGAAAGTTGCTGGAGAGGCCTTCATCCTGCAGTGGATCGAAAATGGCTGATGATGATGATGATGATGAAGAATCGTATTGGACACACAAATAGTACGTAATAATTTTTATTTTTATTTTTTTCCAGTTTCACTATATTTTTTAGGCACATTGCTGAACATTTTTCAATATTTTTGGATTAACCAACAAATCAGTTATCCGGGATTTTATTTTTACTATTTCCAGGAAAATTGAGATTCTACTATATACATGGTCTCAGCTCCAATCTCAGTGATGTCCATTTCCACTTAGTCTGCCAAGCTCCACATACTCCTTCTGACAGAATCATAATTATCGGTTGATTCAACCACTGCCCATCTCAGTTGTCCAAATTATTTGCTGAATATTTAATTTTGTTTCAAAGGGTTATTAGTATTAGTAATGGCCGCATGGTGCAAGAAAGCCTATTTTTTGGCTGGTGCTTATGCTGCACCAGCCAAAACAAAAAAAAACCGATTAAAACAATAATAAAAAATAAGTAAATAATAATAATTAATAAAAGAAAAGGAAATTAAACCTATCATCCTATGCATTTCCCTCACCCAAAGGTACTATTCAGATGACCTTTGAATTTCCCCAAACTGTCAGCCTCTACCACCCATGTAGGCAACTTATTCCAGTAATTTATAACTCGCTGGCTAAAATAAAACTTCCTGCGGTCCAATATAAACATTTTCCCCCCTAACTTGAATTTATGTCCCCTAGTTCTAGCATCATTTATAATCTTGAAAATTTCGTCCTCATTCATTTTTCTGATGCCTCTCAGAGCCTTAGTCAATCAAATCTCCTCTAAGGTGTCCGGCTTCCAAACTCTGCAACCCACATATTCGAAGTCTTTCTTCATAAGGATTCCCTTTTGCCGATCTCACCAGCTGAGTTACCCGTCTTTGCAATCTTTCAAAAAGCTCGATGTCTTTCTTTAGTCTCCATACTTGAACACAGTATTCCAAGTGTGGTCTAACAAAAGCCTTGTATAATGGAATTATCACGTCCCTATCTCTACTTGCAAAAGTTTGATAGATCATCAATAGGATACCATGGGCCTTCCTTGCAACCTGTTTACAATGCTCAGAGAATTTCATGTATGACCATATCCTAACACCCAAGTCTCTTTCCTCCAGTACTGGGTTTAGTTGAACTCCACCAAGTGAATAAGTTATTTTAGGATTACTGTTTCCCAGGTGTAATGCCCTACACTTTGTTGGATTAAAGCATAGCTGCCATTTTTCTGATCATTCCTGAAGTCTATCTAGGTCTCTCTCTCTCTGAAGAGAGAGAGAGACCTAGATAGACTTCAGGAATCATCTGCAAATTTAGACTCACGCCCTCTATCCCTTCGTCGATGTCGTTTATGAAAATTAAAAACAACAGTGGTCCTAATACTGATCCTTGGGGAACCCCACTTCTTACATCAACCCAATCTGAGGAATAGCCATTTATCACACCCTTCTGCCTCCTGCCCTGAAGCCATCCTGCTATCCATCTAAGGATTTTCCCAGTGATTCCAACCTGTTCCAGCTTATAAAGCAACTGCTCATGTGGGACTGAGTCGAAGGCGCTTCCGTAGCCAGGTGGGAAGGAGCAGCAGTGCATAGCACACGCTTCTTGATTAGACCGAGGTTCGAGCCCGTCACCACCAAATATGGAGGATGCGGAAAGGTCAGGGAATGACCACCGTATATCCCGGAGCAATATGGCCTTAGTTCCTAATGTTCCTCAAAACAACAACAAAAGCATTGCTGAATTCTAAATAAACAATGTTGAAATTATTCCCTAAATCCATCTCGTGAGTGACCCTTTCAAAATAGCGAACCCGATTTGTTAAACATGATTTTCCCTTTAAAAAACCATGCTGAGTATCCTTGAGAATTTGAATTCTATCCAAATGATCCTGAATTCCACCTTTGATCATTGCCTCCATGATTTTCCCTACCACTGAAGTCAGACTGACAGGTCGATAATTTTCCACTTCACTCTTAGAGCCACCCTTGTGTATGGGAGATACATTGGCACTTTTCCAATCCAACAGAATCTCCCCAGAGTCTCGTGATTCGCGCATAATTAGCCTCAATGGTTCAATGCACTCACTTGCCGCCTCCCTTAAGATTATAGGATATATTCCATCAACTCCAGGAGCCTTACTGGCCTGTAGGCTCGAAAGTTTTTTTCATTAAATAATATTGCGAAATTTCAATATCATTAATTACATATTTTTCAACTTTGCTCCCACAATTTCCCATTGCCACAAAAGGTTTTTCATTTGTAAATATCGATGCAAAATAACTGTTTAGCTCATCTGCAACGGCAGTTGGTGTATTTAATACTATCCCCTTTCCCTTATGCAAAGGTCCGATCTGGTTTGTCCTGCTCTTCTTGGCATTTATATATGTGAAGAATTCCTTATCCCCCCCCTCCCTCTTTGCTCTCTTTGCTAGTGATTTCTCATAAACTGCCTTTGCCTGTCGAACCTTTTCTGTGGCTCTCTTACAGATCATCTTGTAGCTGTTATAGGCATCATTACTTTTTATTGCTCTGTAGCCTTTCCATGCCACCTTTTTCTGCTCAAAAAATGTGGCAGCTTCACTATTCATCCAACTTGCAACCCTCCTCATGGAGTTTTTTTTTTTTTTTTTTTTTTTTAATGGTAAATATGCATTCAAGGCATCTGTGATTAATGTTTTAAAAGCATACCACAGTTCAATTGTATTTATTCAATGTGCGATATCTACCCAGTTAATAGAGACCATGTAGTACCTTAAGGCATTGTAATTTCCTTTTCTGAAATTAGAACCCATTCCTTTGCCTTTTACTACTGCTACTGCCAACTGGGCTAGCCAGGTGGGTCAAGTGCCTGCCTGGCAACCCAAAGGTCGCGGGTTTGAATCCCGCCTGGGGCTTGGATCAGAGTACTACGAAAACCTTGGGAGGTGCATTATGGCCACAGAAGCCGATGCGCCAACAACTACCAAAAAAAAAAAAAAAAAAAACTACTGCTACTTCTCTCATCATCATCCACCGTAGAACTCCGTGATCACTTCCTGCTACTGGTTCCTCTACTGTTAGCCCTGTTATGTCATCTGATTCATGGGTGATGATGAGGTCTAGGATAGTCTTTTCTCTAGTACATTCCCTGACATGTTGATACAAATAACAGTCATCTAGTTGATTTAAAAATTTGTTCCCCATGTCGAGTTTCCTTCCCGTTTACTCCAATCAATTAGAGACAAATTGAAATCACCTATAATAAGACATTGACGCTTACTTGCCCATTCCATTTGCATGTAGAGGCTTTCATAATCTTCACAATCACCTGGTCTGTAGATTACTCCTACTCGCATTATACCTTTGTTTCCAACTATCTCACACCATACAGATTCTATACTAGCATGTGAAACGTCTGAATCAGGGGAAGCTATCGTCGCACTCAGGCTGCTTCTGATAAAAGCATTACCCCACCACCCCTTCTATCTACAGTATCCTTCCTAAATACATTATACAAGCCGTACTGAAACTCATCATCTCGTCTCCGTAAGCCCTATTATGTCTGCATTACTTGTTTTAACCAGCATTTCGAATTAGCTCATTTTATCGATGACACTTCTAACATTACTATATAAACAATTAAGACTTACTGTTCTTGTATATTTAACAACCCTAACACAACCCTAAATTACTAAGCCTATGCAGGGAATGTCCACCCTGATATTCCCTGCATAGACTTAGTAATTTGGAATCTCCTCTTTTTGATTTTCTTTGGCTTAAAATCTCTACCACATTCCATCAGATTGATCTGTTGCCTCTGTCATTCTCCCACCTCCACTGATCACTTGGACCTCTTTGACTTCCCTTTGAAACTTGACTTTCTTCAGTCCAACTTTCCTAACAAGTAATTTTCCTTGTTGATTTTAATGTTCAAAACTCCAGCTGGTTTCTGTTTTCTAGTCATACTGACCCAGCTGGTTGAGATGCTACGGTTTTTCTAAGTACATGGTTGAGGTGAGTGGTCCTCTAGGTACCTCAGATCATTACTTGGTGATGGTGTATTCTCCAGTGGAGCCTTTTTCTCATGGCCATTCTCAACCTCATGTTGTTTGGCATTACTATGCAAAGTTGGAATAATCTGCAAGGTTTCGTTTCCCTGGTCAGATTATTGTTTTAAATCTTCTGATTTTTGCTCAGATTGTGTCAGTGGAATTGATCTTGGAGGGATGAAATCCTTTATTCCATATACTCTGCCTTTAAAATATCGTCCATTATCTAAACCTTAGTTTTCCAATAAATGTGCTAAGGCTGTTCAAATAAGAATGTTGCATATCACAGTTGGCTTGTATCCAAATCTTCATCTTCATTTCCTGCCTACACCAAACCTGCAACAACTATAAAGCAGTTATTTATTAGTCCAAACTAGATTTTAAACAGGCTGAGAGTAGAAAACTTGCTTCTTGTCCAAATGGTATTCGAGCATTCTGGTCTCTTGCCAAAGCTATTGGCTGCACCTTTTAGGAAGGATGTAGAGGTGCTGGAATGATTACAGATAACGGCAACGAGATTAATGAGTGGAACAAAGGGTTGCCATTATGAAGAAAGGCTAAAGTTCTATCAGGGCTACCTTATTTATAATCTTAATTATAATTTTATGATTTACAATAAAAGAATGATAGGCTTAGCTCTTCTGCTGATTCAGTGAAAGTCTTGTGGCCCCTGATAGACAAAGCAGTTTATGTACAGGATTGTTATAAGCACTGATGAAGTTAGAGATTTTGTTATGCTCCTTATAACAACAAAATCAGTGATAGTTACAAGTAGTATGGTTTGATGAGTGTCTTGGTATTTCATTGCATTTTCAGAGGAATAATTTTAATGTTATAAATTGGGCAGTCCTGATAGAGAAAGTGGCATGTAATTTTCAAAACCTAATTTTGTTGTTTGTGCATGTTTAGTCTTTTTTTATTCATAGATTTTTATTTTACTGTAGATGGATGGGACTGTGGAGGGAAAATGCCCTAGCGGTAGACCAAAAAATACCTTCACCGGGATGTTCCTGGATGAAGCAGGACTTCAAAACTTTGAGGAACTAAAACAAATGGCACAGAAGAGACAAAAATGGCGAGAGCTGATCAGTAATTAAGTCTTGTGACCAGTCACAAGACTGAATTACTGATGATGATATAGATAAAGATTAAATCATTTTAACAGTTGATTGAAGTGGAAAAGTCATAGAAATGGCTGGTAAGTTGGATGGATAAATTTTAATAATATATATAGTTAAGACCTTGAACCACAAAGGAATAGATAGATTCAGAGTGCTGTAAATTAAGTGACTTATCAATCTCATAGAAGTCTATGGGAAAAATTATTGAAGTTGAGTGAAGTTCAAGTGCCAGGAGTGGACAGAGTATATTATCCTGTTATACCAAAAAGGACTGAATGTGAATGCCTTATCCCACTGTGGATGTTAATGAGATTATCATTAGATTACATACTGGTGCCTAATGAAGGTGTCATCAGACTGGAGAAGTGCTGATGCCTCACTCCACAAAGGGAATGCAAAAGACATAATGGATTACTATAGACCAGTGAGTTTGAGTTCACTGGTGGGAAAAATCATGGAGGCTGTGATGAAGAATACAGTACAGGATTATTTAAATAAGAACAGTATCCTTTATGGATCACAGCATAGTTTCATGAGTGTGAGTGATTCCTGAAGGGGATGTCTTGCCTGACCAGTTGATTTAATTATTATGAGGAAGTTATAAAAACATTTGGGTACAAGTTTGGGTACAATTTGGGTATTAAAGTTGTTTCAACTTTAACATTATTTACCTTGACTTCAGCAAAGCCTTTTGATACAGTTTCTCGTTAGTGGCTGTTATACAAACTTGAATAAATTGGGATTACTGGAAAATGCATTATTGGATAAAGGGCTGACTAAAAGGCAGGAGACAGAGTGGTTATAATTGGACATCCCTTGCGGTGGACCTGTGTAGCAAGTGGAGTTCCTCAGGGATCAGTATTGGGACCATTTCTGTTTCTATTTTTTCTTAACGAGATTGATGAGGGTTTGTTTGCTTATAGGCTTTACAGCACAAGGGCAACATGGCCATAATGTGCTGATTGATGAGGGAATACAGAGTAAGTTATCGAACTTTTGAGTCAGTTTGGTGTGACATAAGCATTGGGAGATCAAAATTGAGAGTAGGAGTGTGCTATAGGCCTAATGACTCTGATGAGTATAATAAGGAACTGTACAGGGAAATAGAGTGGGCCAGTAAATCAGAGAGTCTTATAATGGGAGATTTTAATTTCCCAGATATTGACTGGAATTTGGGGGCTGGTTACTCACACACTAGCAGGGATTTTGTGGATTTATTGGATGATTGTTTTCTACATCAGCATGTTCGGGAGGCAACTAGAGGGAGTAATACTCTTGATTTGATTATCAGCAGTGATTCTTCATGCATTAAGAATCTGCAGATAATGAACCACTAGGTGGCAGTGATCACAGTGTGCTGAAGTGGGATTTACTCAAAGAGGTAACTACCATTAGGGGTAAAGGGAAGGGTTATTGCTTCCGTAAAGGCGACTACGATGGACTGAGACAGTATTTAAATTCTATACAGTGGGACCAACTGATGATGTTACCAACAGCAAATTCAAAATGGGAAACATTCAAAGAACTTATCTTGGAAGCTACTAGGCTTTACATACCAACTAAGAAATATTGTTCAAGGATTAGGCCAAAATGGATGTCAAATGAACTAATGAGGCATATGGCAGAGAAGAAAAATGCATGGGATACTTACAAATTAACACATGACACAGAAGCCTATGATAGATACAAGTTAATATGCAACCAAGTTACAAAGGAGGTTAGGCAGGCAAAGGCAAATTACGAGAAATCCTTGGCAAGGGATGCAAAGAAAAACAGCAAAGAGTTCTTTACTTATGTTAACTCTAGAAGGAAGGGGATGAATCAGATTGGTCCACTTGATATTGATGGGTCAAGTGTTGATGATCCTGCTCAGGTAGCTAACAAACTAAATGAATATTTTGCATCGACATTCACACATGAGGAGTTATTCAGCAAGGGGAATGCCAGAGGTGTATTCAACTCTAGCAGTAAGCTACAGAATCTTGAAATAACTGGGAGTAAAGTGGAGGAGAAACTGTTGAAGATAAACACAAGAAAGGCACCCGGGGTGGATGGGATCTATCCAGTTATATTAAAGGAGGCAGCAAAGGAAGTAAGCAAACCCTTAGCCATAATTATGAGAGCTTCCTTGGACTCAGGGGAGGTACCCATAGACTGGAAATGTGCAAATGTGACCCCAATTCACAAAGGAGGATCAAAGGCTGACACAAGTAATTATAGACCTGTGAGCTTAACTTCTGTTCCAGGAAAATTAATGGAGGCACTGGTTAAAGAAGCACTGCAGGATCATTTAGACAAGACTTCAGTTATAGCTCAGACACAGCATGGTTTTGTTAAGGGGAAGTCTTGCCTGACCAACTTGATTGGATATTATGATGCAGTCACAAAAGAACTGGATGCAGGGAATAACTTTGATATTATATACTTGGAAGTTAGAAAGGCTTTTGATACTGTTGCACATGGAAGACTGCTACACAAATTGGAGCAGTGTGACATTAGAGGCAAATTGCTGCTATGGATAAAGGGGTGGTTGAGGGGGAGAAGACAGAGAGTGGTAATCAATGGACACTGCTCATCGTGGACTAATGTTATTAGTGGAGTCCCTCAGGGCTCAGTGTTGGGTCCATTATTGTTTTCTGTATTTATAAATGATATTGATGATGGTATATCAAGCTTAATGTCCAAGTTTGCAGATGATACAAAGGTTGGCAGGGTTGTGAAGGACACTACTGACACTATGCTGCTGCAACAGGATCTGGAAAGGTTGAGCAGATGGGCTGAGAGGTGGCAAATGAAGTTTAACATTGACAAATGTAAAGTACTACACATGGGAAACAGCAACCCCAGAGCAACGTATCAACTCTGTGGTACTACACTGACAGTGGTAGAGAATGAAAGGGACTTGGGGGTGGTTGTGCAGGCAGATATGAAGTTCTCTGAGCAGTGCAGACGGGCTGCAAGAGTAGCTCATGGAGTATTGTCAATGATATACAGGAATTTTTCCAGCAGGGATAAGAGGTGATTATTCCATTGTATAAGGCAATGGTCAGGCCACACCTAGAGTACTGTATACAGGTCTGGAGGCCTCATTTCAAGAAGGATGTAGAGCTGCTGGAACGAGTACAGAGAAGGGCAACAAGATTAGTGAATGGAACAAAGGGGTGCTCTTACGAAGAAAGGCTTAAGTTTTGCAAATGACAGTGTCTGGAGACTAGGCACCAGCGAGGTGATCTGATAGAGGTGTATAAAGCCTTGAATGGTTTAAGCATGCTCAATGCTGATGGGATTCTTCCTCTAGCTCAGAAAAATCACCTGAGAGGGCATAAATTCAAATTGAGGAAAGACAGATGTAGGATAGATGTGAGGAAATTTGCCTTTAGCCAGCGGGTGGTTGGTTGGTGGAATAGACTTCCATCCCTTGTGGTGGAGGTTGATAGCCTAAATAAGTTTAAGGCTCAGCTGGACAGGTATTTGGAACGAACAGAGGGGTGAAGTGGAAGTGGGTTTTTTTTTTTTTTTTTTTTTTGGCTGATGCTGTATAAGCTTGCTTTCTTGCATCAAATGCCTCTACTAATGCTAATGCTAACTTTTCTGATGATTTAAAGATAAAGGGTTTTTAACAACCAGGACCAGGCCATTTTATTTCAGAATGACTTAAATCAGTGCCCAACAGGTCTGAAAAATAGTAACTGCGTTTTAATGCTTCTGAATGCAAGGTTTTTTGCTTTGCACCTGGAATGGAAATTCAGGAGTTATAAACTAGGGGAGTTGGAATTAAAGGTGGTGTAGTAAAAAAAAAAAAGACTTTGGGATTATGATTCAATAAGATATGAAATTTATCATGTAACATAAACATGTGGCTAGGAAGGCATATGTTCTGTCTCTGATGTATAGGACTTTCACAAGTAGGGAAAAGAATGTCATATTCCCTCTACATGGGATGGTGAGAAAACATGGAACTGTATTTAAAATATTATGTTCATGTCTGGAAAGTCACACTGAAGAAAAACATAGCTTCAAGTGTTATCAATGATATCTGAAGGATAACATAGAGGACTGCAACTGGGAACAGAAATACCCTGCTGCAAAGTTTGGTAACTAGACATCTTGAGGCAGGTGTCAGCTGATAGTACTGCATACAAGTCTTGAAGCCTCATTTTAGGAAAACCATGAATCTCTTGAAACAGGTGCAGAGAAGAGCAACCAGATTAGTCAAGAAACCAAGTGGTACTCTTATCATAAAAGACTGGTTCTGCAAATTGCAGCACTTCGAAACTAGGCACTTGTGAGGTGGCCTGATCAAAGTATTTAAGGTTTCACATTTTGCAAGTTCCATCAAAACTTGCAAAGTGTGATTTTTAATACGATATTACTAGCCAACCTTTCTCCATGGCTTCATCTATAAAAGTACACAACTTTTTCTCCTTTGGCATAACTAACTGGTGATGTTTCATGGAAGTCTTCCGTTAAGAACCTTGGTTACTTGGTCCACATTACAGTGTTAATTATGTGCGACAACCTGATAAAATTAGTGCACTTCTTTTTTCCTTGGGGCTACTTTTAATTTCATTTTGCTTGCACCTTAAATTCGATGTCTTCAAACCATGTGGATTAAGAGGTGAGTACCATTAAAAAGCATAAGCTCTAGTTACAAAATGTGATACTGTTGTACATTGACACTAATGACATTAAGAGTAGGAGATTTGCCGAATTGTTAATAAGTACGGGACAACGTTGAGAAAAAGTCACTAGTTAGGGTTAAATTTGTAAGTGCCAACAATTATGCCAACTGTTTTTAGTAATTGGTTATCCAGTTTTCTCTCTGATCGCTCACTGAGGGTGATGGTAGATGGCTCTCTGTCTTCTAACTTCTCCACTAATGCCGGTGTCCCCCAAGGTTCAGTTCTTTCCCCCACTCTTTTCCTCTTGTATATCAATGACCTTCTTCCATTGACTGGAAATCCTATCCATAGTTTTGCCGATGATAGCACATTGCATTCAACTTTCCATTTTGAGAAACCTTGTCCTGCTCAATCAGCTTCAAGTTCTCGAAAATCTGCTGCCAATTCCTTAAATGCCGATCTTCAGGTAATTCTCCAGTGGGGCAAAGACAACTTAGTTGATTTCAACCCTTCTAAAACTCAGTCTTGTCTTATATCTCGCAAAAAGGATTCTTCTGCTCCTATGCTTATCTTTAGTGACACTCCAATTTCTAGGCAAAATGATATATCTCTTTTGGGGATTACCCTGACTTCTAATCTCTCTTGGCACAAGCACATTACAAATATTGCTTCCTCTGCATCTAAAAAACTTGGTTTTCTCTTTTGCTCTTGGCATTACTTTTCTTCCAAACAGCTGCTCACTCTGTATAAATCGCAAATCCGCCCTGCCATGGAATATTGTTCCCACATCTGGGGTGGTGCCCCCAAAACCTCTCTCAGGCTTCTTGATTCCATTCAGAAGAGGGCAGTTAGGTTAATTAATGATTCATCTCTAACAGAGTCTCTCCACTCGCTTTCTCATAGACGCACTGTTTCTGCTGCTTGCCTCTTTTACAGATACTTCCATGGGCACTGTTCTTCTGAATTGGCTTCTATAATTCCTGCTCTCTCTTTCAAAACAGTCCGAACACGTGCCGCCACCAGCCAACATCCATTTACTGTCCAACTTCAACCCCACAGAACCAACTTTTCATCTTCCTCATTTATTCATTCAACTGCCGTTTTCTGGAACAACCTTCCTTCATACGTATTTCCTGAAAATTACAATCTACAGAAGTTCAAGTCTAATGTCAACAAATATCTTCTTTCATCTTCTCAACCTCCAACCCAAGCACGGTACTAAGTACTATAGGTTCTAATACCTCTTGTGTTTGGGGTTCACATAAAAAAAAAAAAAAAAAAAAAAAAAAAAAAAAAAAGAGGGAATATATGTGACGATAGTTTTGTCAGTCAATTTTGACCCTGGAGAATAGTCTCCATGAGCCTTGCGTAGTCCGTGCTTATTAACAGGAGGGACTGCTTCTACAGGGATGGCATACACTCCACTTAAATAGGAGTGCAAGAATATTTGCTGATGCTATCAAGGCAGTAGTATAAAGTGGGTTGGAAAACTGCTTTGTAACTGGGTGGGTACACAGACTAATAGATTTAACAATAATCACAAGTAGAGAAAAAGTGATGCTTGCACTGTTTCTGTTGGAGCGTGCAGCAGCCTGGAAAGCAAGGTGTCTGGGAATTCAAGGCCTACTGTGAGTCATCATGGGACAAGTAAATACGTGGGCTGTGTTAGGGTAACTAACAGTAAGACCAGGTGCATATATACTTGAATGTACACCAATGCTAGGAGCATTGTAAATGAATTTGAGGTGCTAGTCACATCAAATGCAGACATTGTGGGGATATCAGGGACGTGGTAACACTTGGATATACGGGATGCAGAATTTGAATGTGGGGAGTACAATGTGTAAAGAAAGGATAGATAGGGTGGGGGTTGCTCCTAGTTAAGAATCACATAGAAACTAAGGCAGTGCAACCAGTGATATAGGTGGACAGTGCAATGTTGTGTCAGTGTGGCGTGACCTAAGCAGTGGGAAAGAAAAAATTAGAGTAGAAGAGTGCTATAGGCCTAATGACTCTGAGTACAATGAACAACTTTACAGAGAAATAGTGTATTGATTGGTACTTGTGAGTTGGTTACTCACATGCTAACAAGACCTGGGAGTTATTTGATGACTGTCTCACTTTCTGTTGGGAGCCTTTTCTATGCCCATTTCCATGGGCATTGTTCTGAACTAATTGGAAAAGAGTCAGTTCAGAAACAAGGTCCAATTTTAAAAATGATTGGACCTTGTTTTTCTAAATGAGTACAAACTTGTGCCTCAACTAGTCAACATTCACCCTTTGTTCAGCTTCATAGTAACTTTTTTTCCTTCATTTATCTGTGTTGTTTTTTTTTTTTAATAACCATCATTCACATATATTACCTGTAAATTGCTGTCTGCAGAAATAAAAGTCCAATATCAACATCTTCATCTATTCATGATACTAGTACTGCAAGCTTTAATACCTGTTGTTTTTGGGTCACTATTAAAAAGAAAAGTTTTGTTCCTATTTTAAAACTATGCTGGATTAATGAAGCTGTATTATTATTCATTTAGTTTGTTTGAAGTAAAGCAAACATATTATATTTTACTTAATTTCATGAAGTAAACACATTTTATTTATTACACAGTTAGTTTTCATAAAGATTAATTACTGCTGCAGTATTCAATAATGTTTATTTTTTTTTGTATGCAGAGAACTTTCAGGTGCAGATTATGTCCTACAAAGTTTGGAAGAAGCTGTCCAGCTTGTAAATTCATCCTTACTTTTACAAAAAATAGAGAAGATATTTGTGATTGGAGGAGAATCTGTATATAAGGTATTAGCTCTCCTTTCCCATCCCTTAACCACCTTCAGTTTTTATTACCTTTTTATGCTTTGTTTATATTGAAATGTGTTCAATTTTACTATGTTGGTTAACTGAATCCAGAACCAATTAGTTTTTGTACTGTAGTATGCACTCCCCCTACTTTTTGTAGCAGAAATAACTTTACACACAAAAACACCCAAGAGAAGTATATTTTTGAAAAACAGGAATAACTTTACACACAAAAACACCCAAGAGAAGTATATTTTTGAAAAACAGGTAAAGGTGTTCTGTATACTTTAAACACCATATTTAAGTCATTATGGTTTAAACCAGTTTGCCTAGCTTACCTATGGTATGAACTAACATTCTTTTATAAGGTTATACTTATTTATCTTTGTATATTTGGAGGCATTCACGACGCCAGCACTTAAAGTGCCGGCGTCATGAATTCCTCCAAAACAGCAAACTACTGTAGCACTCCTAACATCAGATCATTTGAAACTAGACAGGGCACTTCTAACGTTGCATTGGGTACCACCGACTTACTTTTTATATTCTCAGTTTCACGATGGATGTTGTTAAGGTATAATGTGTTGCCCGTTTATGTATACAGTTGATTGTGAGTAGAAAGAGAAATTGATGTTGGTGACTTCATCCAGCAAATTTGAATATGTTAAAAACAGGACAGTTTTATATTATGTTTGAAACACAAAGAAAATCTCTTGCAAAGTTTTTTTTTTTTTTTTAAACAGTGTCGATACAGAGTTTTGATGAACTTCTAATGTTATTTAATGAAAATATCACAACATTTGATGGCGCCTCCGTAGCCAGGTGGGCAGGAGCAGCAATGCTTCTTGATTAGACCTGGGTTCGAGCCCCTTGACCACCAAATACGGAGGATGCGGAAAGGTCAGGGAATGACTACCGCATATCCCCGGAGCAATATGGCCTTAGTTGCTAATGCTCCTAAAAACAAACAACATTTGATAACATGATGCCGCAATCAATACATCAATATTGCTGCTTACATCTATGCTTTACTGACAGGCCAGCTCCCACTAATTGAAATATTTCTGAAATGTTGCTTTCTCTTTGTTTGTAAAATTACTTTATTTCTACCTGCTATTCTTATTCAGAAATAATGTCAAATGGTGTAAAGACTTGGTGACTTTACTTACTTAAAGGATTACTTTCGATTAACATAAAGGGTAACTTCCTCTTTGATTTTGCCACACTGGACTTCTCAGAATAAAACGCCTGTTACTGTCTTCCCACCATTTGACATTATTTCCAGATGGATTATTTACAAGTACTTTCCATCCATTTGAAGCAGAAAACATTGTCCACTACCCACATGGTAACGCATTACTTTCTGTGTAATAAAGGATTAGTATCGTTTGATTTTATGAATGTTCATATGAAGACACCAGTTTTCGAAGTTTGTAATGCAGCTATCAATAGAAATATTTTCTTGAAAATTTGTTAGAAGATCAAATATACATCCAGAAAATATGCTGTACCGATATTGTTCCCTAAAAAAATTACAATAAAACAACTTTTTTTTTTTTTATCAAATGCTCATTGTAGTGTTATCAGTTTGTGCCATTTCCAGTGTGGCTTTTAACAGATGAATTTAGTTGATTTCGTGTTAGTAGATGCAATGCACATTGAAGAAAGGAAGTACGATGTTTTCGTTTCTCAAAAACACCCCATTGCAATTCTTTCGGTCATGTTTTTTTATGCCAAGAAAGAGTTGTGTGCATTTGTTCCCTCTGTATCATGCTGGCAACAGCACTGTACTTTGCAGCTTACTGCTTCCTTTCATTGCTTTCACAATACTTTTCAAAAAAAAAAAAAAAATGAGAGAGTGAAGTTATAAAATTCTTTCTGGTACAGGAAGACAAGTTATGTTTTAAATGTGAGGTTCAAAATTCATTTTGGAAGAAGAAAAAGACCGCGCGTGATTATTTTTTGTTAATGCCAACATTAGTTCTAATGTTTCAGTGGATATTCCTCAGCAGTTCTCAGATTACTGTTTTCATCTTATTTAATAATAATAAGGTTCTTTATTAACTTAAATTATATACGTTCGTGATTCCATACACAGGTAGCCAACCAGAGGAGTCTGACAATAAATTGTCTATACAAGTAACTTTTATTTCGTTAACTAATGGAACAGTACTAAAATAGAAGTAATATTTAAATTAAATATAAGGTTCAGAACTGAGCTTTCTGATTCTTCTCATTGTTGTATAGTTCGTCCCAGTTTGGAAAGATATGTTTTCCAATTTCAGTACAACACTTTGCCTTTATTTTTTTGTTGAGTAGTCTTTTAATTTTTTTTTCAAAGAATTTTAAAGGTCTATAAGCTCTGCTATAACTTATCACAAGAGGCCAAATTCTCCCAAGATTAATTTTGCAATTTTTACTGTCAGCAATGGGCACATTTTCTGGTCACTGGATAAAAACTTGAAAAAATTCCTTTTCACCTGATAATGGGGGAAATCTCCAGTCCATGGGAAGTTCCCATGGACTGGAGATGTGTTTTTACAAATGTGACCCCAATCCACAAAGGAGGATCAAAGGGAGATGCAGGTAATTACAGACCTGTTCCAGGGAAATTAATAGAGGCACTGGTTAAAGAAGCATTGCAGGATCATCTAGACAAGACTTCAGTTATAGCTCAGACACAGCATGTGTTTGTTAAGGGGAAATCTTGTCTGACCAATTTAGCATTAGCATTAGTAGAGGCATTTGATGCAAGAAAGCAAGCTTATGCAGCATCAGCCAAAAAAAAAAAAAAAAACCCACTTCCACTTCACCCCTCTGTTCGTTCAAAATACCTGTCCAGCTGAGCCTTAAACTTATTTAGGCTATCAACCTCCACCACAAGGGATGGAAGTCTGTTCCACCAACCAACCAACCGCCCGCTGGCTAAAGGCAAATTTCCGCACGTCTATCCTACATCTGTCTTTCCTCAATTTGAATTTATGCCCTCTCAGGTGATTTTTCTGAGCTAGAGGAAGAATCCCATCAGCATTGAGCATGCTTAAACCATTCAAGGCTTTATACACCTCTATCAGATCACCTCGCTGGTGCCTAGTCTCCAGACACTGTAATTTGCAAAACTTAAGCCTTTCTTCGTAAGAGCACCCCTTTGTTCCATTCACTAATCTTGTTGCCCTTCTCTGTACTCGTTCCAGCAGCTCTACATCCTTCTTGAAATGAGGCCTCCAGACCTGTATACAGTACTCTAGGTGTGGCCTGACCATCGCCTTATACAATGGAATAATCACCTCCTTATCCCTGCTGGAAAAATTCCTGTATATCATTGACAATACTCCATGAGCTACTCTTGCAGCCCGTCTTCACTGCTCAGAGAACTTCATATCTGCCTGCACAACCACCCCCAAGTCCCTTTCATTCTCTACCACTGTCAGTGTAGTACCACAGAGTTGATACATTGCTCTGGGGTTGCTGTTTCCCATGTGTAGTACTTTACATTTGTCAATGTTAAACTTCATTTGCCACCTCTCAGCCCATCTGCTCAACCTTTCCAGATCCTGTTGCAGCAGCATAGTGTCAGTAGTGTCCTTGACAACCCTGCCAACCTTTGTATCGTCTGCAAACTTGGACATTAAGCCCGATATACCATCATCAATATCATTTATAAATACAGAAAACAATAATGGACCCAACACTGATCCCTGAGGGACTCCACTAATAACATCAGTCCACGATGAGCAGTGTCCATTGATTACCACTCTCTGTCTTCTCCCCCTCAACCACCCTTTTATCCATAGCAGCAATTTGCCTCCAATGTCACACTGCTCCAATTTGTGTAGTTGTCTTCCATGTGCAACAGTATCAAAAGCCTTTCTAAGATCCAAGTATATAATATCAAAGTTATTCCCTGCATCCAGTTCTTTTGTGACTGCATCATAGTATCCAATCAAGTTGGTCAGGCAAGACCTCCCCTTAACAAAACCATGCTGTGTCTGAGCTATAACTGAAGTCTTGTCTAAATGATCCTGCAGTGCTTCTTTAACCAGTGCCTCCATTAATTTTCCTGGAACAGAAGTTAAGCTCACAGGTCTATAATTACTTGTGTCAGCCTTTGATCCTCCTTTGTGAATTGGGGTCACATTTGCACATTTCCAGTCTATGGGTACCTCCCCTGAGTCCAAGGAAGCTCTCATAATTATGGCTAAGGGTTTGCTTACTTCCTTTGCTGCCTCCTTTAATATAACTGGATAGATCCCATCCACCCCGGGTGCCTTTCTTGTGTTTATCTTCAACAGTTTCTCCTCCACTTTACTCCCAGTTATTTCAAGATTCTGTAGCTTACTGCTAGAGTTGAATACACCTCTGGCATTCCCCTCGCTGAATAACTCCTCATGTGTGAATGTCGATGCAAAATATTCATTTAGTTTGTTAGCTACCTGAGCAGGATCATCAACACTTGACCCATCAATATCAAGTGGACCAATCTGATTCATCCCCTTCCTTCTAGAGTTTACATAAGTAAAGAACTCTTTGCTGTTTTTCTTTGCATCCCTTGCCAAGGATTTCTCATAATCTGCCTTCGCCTGCCTAACCTCCTTTGTAACTTGGTTGCATATCAACTTGTATCTATCATAGGCTTCTGTGTCATGTGTTAATTTGTATGTATCCCATGCATTTATCTTCTCTGCCATATGCCTCATTAGTTCATCTGACATCCATTTTGGCCTAAACCTTGAACAATATTTCTTAGTTGGTATGTAAAGCCTAGTAGCTTCCAAGATAAGTTCTTTGAATGCTTCCCATTTTGAATTTGCTGTTGGTAACATCATCAGTTGGTCCCACTGTATAGAATTTAAATACTGTCTCAGTCCATCGTAGTCGCCTTTACGGAAGCAATAACCCTTCCCTTTACCCCTAATGGTAGTTACCTCTTTGAGTAAATCGCACTTCAGCACACTGTGATCACTGCCACCTAGTGGTTCATTTATCTGCAGATTCTTAATGCATGAAGAATCACTGCTGATAATCAAATCAAGAGTATTACTCCCTCTAGTTGCCTCCCGAACATGCTGATGTAGAAAACAATCATCCAATAAATCCACAAAAGTCCTGCTAGTGTGTGAGTAACCAGCCCCCAAATTCCAGTCAATATCTGGGAAATTAAAATCTCCCATTATAAGACACTCTGATTTACTGGCCCACTCTATTTCCCTGTACAGTTCCTTATTATACTCATCAGAGTCATTAGGCCTATAGCACACTCCTACTCTCAATTTTGATCTCCCAATGTTTATGTCACACCAAACTGACTCCACACTGCACTGTCCAGCGATGTCGACTGGCTTCACTTCCTTGGTTTTTATGTGTTTCTTAACTAATAGCATAACCCCTCCTCCCTTCCTATCCTGTCTATCCTTTCTGTAGACGTTGTACTCCCCAAATTGCAGTTCTGCATCCCTTATATCTGTGTGACACCACGTCTCTGATATCCCAACAATATCTGCCTTCGATGTTTTGAGCAATACCTCAAATTCATCAAATTTATTTACTAATCTCCTAGCATTGGTGTACACGCAAGTATACCTGCACCTGTTTCTATTCTTAGCTACCCTAACACAACCCATGTGTTTACTTGTACCGGAATGGCTCCCAGCAGTCTCTGAAATACCATGCATCTTGTTTTTCAGGCTTCTGCTCATTCTAATAGAAGCAGTGCAAGAATCTCTTTCACCTCTGCCAGTGGCTACTGTCAATCTATTGGTCTTTGTCTACCCCCAAGCCAGCAGTTTTCCGACCCACCTAACACTGCCTCGATAGCATCAGCAAATATTCTTGCACCCTTTCTATTTAAGTGTATCCCATCCCTGTAGAAGCAATCTCTCCTGTTAACAAGTACAGTCCAGGCTGAAAAAAATTCTACCCCTTGAGCCTTGCACAATCTTTCCAGGGCCGAATTGATCGACAAGGCTCTCATCATATACTCCCTCCTATCGTGTCTGGGCAGAATTGCAGACACTTTCAAATTCAACCCTAATTCTCGGCTTTTGTTCAATAGTGACCTGTACTTGTTAAGTAATTCTGCCGGTCTCATACTCTTAATATTATTAGTGCCAACGTGTACAACTATATCACCTTTTGTGCCCTTAAAAGATGATATTCGCTCTGCAACGTCATCAACCTTTGCCCCTGGCAGACATACCCTGGTCCTGTTCCACCTATCTTTTTTACAAAGCATGTTCCCCGTTTCCCTGACAATAGAGTCACCAACAACTACTAGTTCCTTCGGGACCAGCGCATTCTGCCTTGGGGGTTGCCTCTGTGTCACGTGATGCCCAAGTGCAAGCTCTGGCGTTGATGTGGGCAGCTGAGAGCTTGATGGGCCCCTCAATTTAGTTTCTTCGAGGGCATCCACCCTGTCCTTCAAGCTCTCATATAAGCCCACAAGAACGCTGAGTTGTTGCCTGATATCGATTGCCCGATTGCTCCCGTACCCGATTGCTCTGCAAACATCAAGCAAACAGTGCATTTTATAAGTCTGTGAGTCAGAGGACAACTGCCCCCCTCAGTTCTGCTCTGAGCCACAGCACTTCCATTAGCTTGATCCTTTTGCTTTGCTGCTCTGGTCTGAGTCATGATTCTATTAATTTATTAATTAATTATGTTATGTTATTAATTATATTACGTTTGGAATCTAAGTCGTTATATGTATTTATTTAAACGTACAATTTAACTGCTAACGAAGTTCAACTAACGCTATCTAGTACGGTATATAACCTACGGTATATCTAGTACGGTATCACAATGGCGGGAAAGTTAATAACGGTAGCGGTAGTTACGAACACGTGGAAACCCTTACCGATACTTTTACAAGGCCGAGTAAAGAATAAATACACCAAATTAATCAAAAAATCACAAAATAATGTTATACTACTAAATTTAAATCAAAAGTTTTAGAAAAATAATAATTTCAAATCAATAAATAAGAAAAATCCACTTAGCGGCTTGGAACACGACCGTCACTAGTGGCCTCGTCAGCAGATGCATATGTATGTACTATGGAAAACACAGAACAAGGAGTAACACAGAACAAAAGGACAAGACTACTGCACTGTGACTGATGCTAAGATGAAACAATAAGGCAATGTTGTTATTTATTGATGCAATGGCAAGTAAGGCCATAATGACTTTATTACACTTAGATAGTACAGGGTTGGCCTATTAAACAGATGGATTCAGATAATGTGGTATTTGTTTATCATTTTTAGGAAAGTGAAAAGATCATGTCTCAGTCTTCCATCAGTCTCATCAATCTGCTGCAATGTAGTTGATCAGAAGATCAATAAAAAGAGAAAGCTATCTGTTGCTCTCTTAGGTGTAAAGTGTGTTTAGGGTCTAATGTCAAAGTCCCGAATTCTGCGTAGTTTAAATTGTTGTGATACAGTACACTGTACAGGCCATAGATTTAAAAGTGTATGGATATTGTGATGTGTAGTGTTGTGTATTGTTGTTCTTTCGGCCATTTAGCTGCTGGGCCCTTGGTGGGTCCCAATGTTGCCCACACCAAGCCCCGTGGAGGCAAACCAGGTATACCAGTAATTTGTTTTACTCTGGTAGGCTGTGTCGCCTAATTTCCTGAGATTTCAGTGGCTAGGGTCTATGAAAAAAAAAAAAAAAAAAAAAAAAAGGGAGATAATACTAGAATTGGAAAAGCTGAGAATGATGAGCACAGTTTAATTCTGTCATATTTAAATTTGGGCGTGTAGGATGTGTGCTAGCACATACAGACAGAGTAAGGGAGGGAGACTGAAGGCTGGGAGGGGAAGGAGAAGTCAGAAGTACATAGATGAAAGAGAAGATGACCACAATAATTTTCAGTGGGGTCGTCTTTCTCCTGGTGGGGGCCCATGCCCACCAGGATAGGGAAAGAAAGTAGGCGAGGCTAGGTGCCCTGCCCAGATTCACCAACTGGTGAGGTGGCAGCTTAGCTGCAGTCAAAGCCTTAGTGTCTGTTTCGGTGATTTCCTTGTGTTATCATGGTAAGAAGATGGGACTTCAGTCAGCAAAGTGGGTTTTACAAGGTGCCCAGCCCTGACCGTCAACTGACGAGGTGGCAGCATAGCTGTGGTATGATTGGAGAGTCTGTTTCAGAGTTTGTCGTTGTCTTATCGTGCTAGGAAGACGATAAGACAACAGTTTTGGTTTCAACCAGCACAGTTAGCCATATGCAGTTTTTAGTCTTGATGGGAGAGTGTCTAGTTTAGTGTTTGTTACATGAGATCCTTGTAGAGGAAGCAAAATTAACCTCAGGGGCTCACATCTGGTGAGTATGGGCTTGGAGCACGCACAGTCCTGAGCTGGATATCATCATTCTTCTCTTTCTTGGTAATTCCCTTCGACTTCTGACTCTTTCTTTCTTTCTCTCTCTCTCTCTCTCTCTCTCTCTCACAGGGTAACTTGGAAATTTTTTTGGCTGGTGCACCATAATCCTCAGGCTTCCTTGCACTATATGGCTAGTAATAATAATAATGAGTCTGTTCAGTTTAGTGATCAGATTTTTTTGATCACAGGATAGTGGTTGTTTCTTATTCAGTTTTGCCAGTGTTGCTGTTCAGCGCAGGGTTTGTAGTGATGAGTTTGTTCT
Source organism: Mastigoproctus giganteus (assembly GCF_048544385.1). NCBI lineage: Eukaryota > Metazoa > Arthropoda > Arachnida > Uropygi > Thelyphonidae > Mastigoproctus > Mastigoproctus giganteus. Next base: position 214,636,069 of record NC_143583.1, read on the forward strand.
GGTCATGCTAAGTGGTTGCCAATTTTTTTGGTTGTCGTAGGGTTCTGCACCTTGTGAACAAGTCTTGGGAAAACTTTGTGAATGGTTTGAAGTTCTGTTCGTCATCAAGTAGGCAGTGTTCCTGGTAATGTACTAGAGCTGAGTGATGAGAAAGGCCTGGAGGGCTTTGTACAGATGGCAGTCGAACATCAAGTGGTCCCAGGTTTCTTGGGAGCCACAGGCACATAGAGGGTTGTTTTTAATGCCTAGCATGTGGTCAGTTTGCTGTGGATGGTGCCACATCCAGTTAAAAGATAAGTAGTTTCTAGTCCTGTTGAAAACTAGGTCAGGGACTTGGGAAATACTCTGTCGATGCCCGGCATAAATTTGAGTTATTTCTCCTTTGGTAGAGGTTGTCCACCTTTCTTGCCAAATTTTTTGTAGGTAGGTCAGAAGTCTTCTTTTCCTGCTGGGTCTGTTGCTTAATGGATCTGTTGTATGTTATTCATATTTAGTCTCCAATATGCATTTAAACTTTGCAACATAGTTTATCCTGCAATGGTTTTTGATACAACAAATTATCCCATTTTGATTCGAACCGATATTACCATATGGAATGACATGGGCAACTTTTGATTTTAGCTTCATAGTTTAATAGCAGAACATGTCAACGGATATGTAGCAGAGGTTTGGTGCTTCTGTATAAAGACTCTGAACTGGTGATGTACAAGAAGCTCCCAATGCAATTTGTGGAGATTTCAATGTTAAGTCAATTTTATACACTTTGGCTGAGCATATACAAGAGACTCATAGTCCAGTTGAGGTTTAATTAATGAATGGTATAGGTGGTAGCAGCATGTAATGATCTGCATCCTATGGCATAGCAAAAATTATCATAAGTAAATTTAGTTTCTTTAGATAGGTTATACAGATATGCTCCAGATAAATTTTTTATCCAGTATTAGATCAAGAAATCTAATAATATGCTGAAAAGTAATTGGAAGAGAATCGAGTTGTAGTAGTAGAGCTTTAGGAGCATCAGCGAATAATGTCATATTGCTGTGTATACTGTCTATAAATTGCATGTCGTGTGGTCGATTTTCTGTTTGCTGCATGAAAAATCAGAGTTTCTGGGAGATAAAACTATGTTACCCTCGTATAAGACCGACTAGCCTGGCCACATTGTAAAAAGGGCCCACGAAGACTCCTCATGTCATTGATGGGACCTGAACTGAGGTCTTTTTCACCAAGTGTGGGTAGGATGGTGGTTCTACTAATTGTAATACCCACGAAGGCAGAATCGAGTTGTAAGCTTTGATCATGATTAACTTACATTTAGCAAATATGAATTTACCAATCAGGATTAGCAAATATGGATGGCTGCTGTTTTTTTGCTTAGCTTTGGCATTAGTAGAGACACATAATGCAAGAAAGCAAGCTTATATAGGATCAGCCAAAAAAAAAAAAAAAAAATTTTCCATTTCACCCATCCATTCTTGCCAAAAGTTTGTCTAGTTCAGCCCTGAATTTATTTAAGCTGTCAACTTCCATGACAGATGGAAGTTTGTTCCAGCAACCAACCACATGCTAGCTAAAAGCAAATTTCTGCACATCTATTCTACAACTGCCTTTTCTCAATTTGAATTTATGCCTCCTCAGGTATGGAATCTGAGCAAGAGGGATAATCCCATCAGCATTGAGCTTGCTCAAACCATTCAAGGCCTTATACACCTCAATCAGATCACCTTGCAGTTGCCTAGTCTCCAGACCCAGAAATTTGCAGAAATCAAGCCTTTCCTGATAACAGCAACCATTTATTTCACTTGCTAATCTCATTGCTCTTCTCTGTACTCATTCCAGCAGCTCTACACCTTTCCTAAAATAAGGTCTCATTTTAAGAAAGTATGCAGTACACAAGTGTGGCCTGATCATTGCCTTTTACAAGGGGATAATCACTTCCCTATCCTTGCTAGCAAGATTCCTATATATCATTGCATCCTCTTGCAGACTGTTTGCACTGCTCAGAAAAATTCATATCTGACTGCACAATTACCCCCAGGTCTTTTTCATTCTTCACTACTCTGAGTGCAGTACTGCACAATTGGCACAATTGTCAGCACTATGCATTTGTCAATGTTAAACTTCAGTTGCCACCGCTAAGCCCATCTGCTCAACTTTTGCGGATCTTGTTACAGTAGTGTACCGTCCTTATTGTCATTAACCCTACCAATCTTTGTACTGTGTGCAAACTTGGAGATTAACTGCGGCAGCTCTCGAACACCCCACCAGTTCAGCCATTTGGGAAATCGAGGCACCAGCTCATCGAGCACCCACAATCTGTCCTTTATCAAAGTCCGATAAATCCTTCCTTTTACCCATCTTGCTCAGAATTTTACTACCTACTGAACCACTGACACCTTATCTATGCTATGTAGGTCAACTAACTGTGCACTCTCCTACCTCACGTGGTCAACGTGTCACATTCAGTTTTCATAGGGGTGGTCATAATTCGGTGATCACTCAGTGTATATCAGGCTTAAAGTGTATCGGGACTAGCATCAAAATGATCAAACAATGACCCGACGGCAAAACTGCAAAGATCAGTGAAAGGTTGAAGTTAGAGGTAAGCATCGGTTCCGATGACTCATACAGGCGAACAGGCACAGAACTGTTCAATATCTGAACAGAACAATATCTGCCATGAATATGCGTCGCATGCTCGCACGTATGGGCTGTAGCATCAGACGACCCCTACAGCATCCTCTCCTAACCAAGGTTTATCGGCGTAAAGACTCGCCTGGTGCAGAGAGCATGCAAATTGGATGTTAGAAGACAGGAAGGTATGCTGGTCAGATGATTCACATTTTTTACTCCACACCGTGGATGGTTGTGTACGAGTTTGGTGTCAACAACATGAGGCTCTTGATCCATCATGCATGGTATTAAAAGCGCAGGCTGGTGCATGGTGTGGGACATGTTTCACTTTTTTTTTTTTTTTTTTTTTGTTAGTTGTTGGCGCATCACCTTCTGTGGCCATATTGCACCTCCCAAGGTTTTTGCATTTTCTACTCTGATCCAAGCCTGAGGCAGGATTTGAATCTGCGACCTTTGGGTTGCCAGGAAGCCACTTTACCCACCCGGCTAGCCCAGTCGGCCATGTTTCACTGGCAGGAACTTGGACCTCTGGTGCAAGTGCAAGTTGGCCATACCTCCCGAATGCTTCCAACATCTTGTTGAATCCATGCCACATCGGATAGCTGCTGTTGTACTGAGGGCAAAAGGTGGACCTATGAAGTATTAGGTAGGTGGTCATAATTCAGTGATCATTCAGTGTACCTTTATCAATGATAAATACAGAAAACAACAATGGGCCCAACATGGACCTCTGGGATACACCACTATAACAGTCTACAAAGAGGTCCATTGATTACCACCCCCGTCTTCTCCCATTTAACCATTCCTTTGTCCATAGCAGCAACTTGTCCTTAACGCCATACTGCTCCAACTTTTGCAGTAGTCTTCCATGTGCAACAGTATCAAAAACTTTCCTAAAATCCAAGTATATAATATAATTATTTTTTTGGATCCAGTTCCTTTGTGGCCATAATATCGTAATAATTAGAAGACTTCCCCTTAACAAACCCATGGTGTGTCTGAACCATAACAGCAGTCTATTCTAGATGATCCCGCAGTACTCCTTTAACCAGTGACTTCATTATTTTTCCCCAGAACATAAGTTAAAGTAACAAGCCTGTAATTACTTGTGTCACCTTTAGATCCCCCTTTGTGAATTAGGGATGCATTTGCACATCTCCAGTCCATGGGCTCTTCCCCTGAATCCAAAGATGCCCTCATAATCATGGCTAAGGGCCTGCTTACTTCCTTTAATATAACTGAATAGATTCTATCAATCCCAGGTGCCTTTCTGGTGTTTAACTTCAACAATTTCTCCTCCACTTTGCTCTCAGTTATTACAAAATCATTTAACTCCCTGTCAGAGTTTGATAAGCTTCTGGCCTCCACTTACCTACAGAATTCCTCATGTGTGAATGTAGATGCAAAATACTCATTCAGTTTAGCAGCTACATGGGCAGAATCATCAACAATTGGACTATCGCTATCAAGTGCACCAATCTGATTCATCCCCTTCCTTCTAAAGTTTAAATAAGTAAAGAAGTCTTTACTGTTTTTCTTTGCATCCTTTGCCAAAGATTTCTCATAATCTGCCTCTGCTTGCCTAATCTCCTTTGTGGCTTGATTGCAGACTGTTTTATATCTACCACAAGCATCTCTGTCTCCTGATAATTTTTATGCATCCCATGCATTTTTCTTCTCTGCTACAAGTCAAATTAGTTCGTATGACATCCATTTAAGCTTAAATCCTGAACAGTATTTCTTAGTTGTTATGAATAGCTTGGCTTCCAAGATTAATTCTAAATGCATCCCATTTAGAATTTGCTGTTGTTAACATCATCAGTTGGTCCCACTGTAGTCACCTTTACAAAAGCAACAACCCTTCCCTTTACCTCTGATGGTAGTTACGTCTTTCAGTAAATCCCACATCAGCACACCCTGATCACTGTCACCTAGTGGTTCCTTTATCTGCAGATTCTTAATGCATGAATTATCACTGCTGATAATCAGATCAAGAGTATTACTCCCTCTATTTGCCTCTTGAACATGCTGCTGCAGAAAACAGTTCATAATTCATAAAAGTCTTGCTAGTGTGTGAGTGACTAAACCAAAAGTTCCAGTCTATATCTGTGAAGTTAAAATCTCCTGTTTATACGACAATCTGATTTCCCAGCCCACTCTATTTGTCATTAAAGTTGTTCATTGTACTCATCAAAGTCATTAGGCCTATAATACACTCCAATTCTCAATTTTTATTTCCCAGTGCTTATGTCACATCAAACTGACTCAACACTGTTTTGAGAGTTGATAACCATTATTTTTGGTCCAATGAATAGCCTCTTAAGGGTGCCTTGAAGTTTTCTTTCAATTACATGTATATTTTGCAAGGAGCATGAGATTGTAAGATTACTGGCATACAGGTACGTTTCGACTGTGTTAAGTCATTCATTTGGTAACTAAATTGAATGGCAAAGAAATAGAACTACAGTCGAACTTGGTTATAATGAGCATCAAGGGACTGACAAAAATTCCTCATTATAACCATTACTTGCTATATCAGTGATAACGGAGATGGGGAAACCACTGGGGACGTTAGACAATGAATACTTTATATCAGTGATGAGTTTAATCTACTTCCTATTTTTTAAAATTCTCAATAACCTGATAAAAAAATAGATTCAAAACACAAAAGAAATATTAGAGAGAAAAAAATACAAGTATATACCTGCATATTATTTGTATTAATATGCTTGTATAAACTACAATACACTTAATACTAAACATAATTTATTTCTCTGTAATTAAAAACAATACTATTTAATAATAAACATGATTTCAATTAGTCTGTATTTATGAATCTTAAAATTGATATTTGTTTTAAAGATTTCACTTTGATATTTCTTAAGTTTCCCGTTAAAACACTGAATACATTAAAAGTCTCATTACTTGCCTAAGATCTTTCAAAAAAATTGACTAATGTGTCCATTGCGCCTTGAGCTTGTGAGATTGTCAGTACTGATTTTGATTCACTTTCACTTATCATATCATCATTGTCTTTATCATCGCCGTTATCGTCTTTGATGAACACAGCATCTACAATGTCACTCTCTGTAGGAAGACCATTAAATAAGTTCCCATCAACTTGTACAAATTCATCGATGTTATCTGTATTAAAACCTACAACATTGTTATATAGCAACCATTCAGATAAAGGTAAATTGTTTTCTTCGTTTGAAATTTCATTTGAATTTAATTTCGGTTTCTTGAAGAAATCCGATATGGTTGTTGAAGTAGCGTTGTTCCCAGCATCATTCAATAAATTTATAGCATCCAATATTGATAGAGACTCGGTAAGTATCTGTTCTTTTTGACTGAAGAAATCTTTTATAAAATCCTTTCAAACTCTTGATTACACCTACATCCATTAGTTGTAAAACTGATGTCACATTGGAATGCAGAAACACCAGCTTAATGGTGGACAAATTTTGAATCTGGGGATGTGCAGTTATCAACTAAGAATAAAATATTTTTCTTCTTTTTGAATATCTTCTTGTTCCAATCATTTACGTATTGCCGAAAAATATCCGGTCATCCAAGCTTCCTTGTTTGCAGTGTAATCCACAGGAAGTTTTGTCTTACGTTTTTGAAAAACCGAGGTTTTAACAATTTTCCGATAACAAACAGTTTTTTTTAAAAATCAGTTCCTATCATATTTGCACATATGAGCACCGTCAAGCAAGCCTTTGATTTTTTATCATCAACACATTTTCCCCCTTTGAATTTAAATTTATTTATTGTCAGGTGTCAAATTATAAAAAAAGTCCCGTTTCATCGGCATTGTAGATGTCTTCGTCATTGAAATCTTTCCCGATTTCTGCCCAAACACAGTCAATCCATTCATTTGCCATTATTGGATCTGCAGATCGAGATTCTCCACTAATTTTTGCATAAATAATGTTATGTCAGTTTTTAAATCGATCCAGACAACCGTTGTGACATATAAAATTGTCGCATCCAAACTATTTAGCAAATTTTTCCGCTTGAGCCCTCAAGATCAGACAGTCTATTGAAAATCCAGCACTTCTTTGTGTAGTGATCCATTGAAGTAATGCTTCGTCAACATTTGTAACCTCGCACTTTCTAAATTTTTTTTTTGTTATGTTCTTTTCCAGTGCCAATATGTAAATATCTTTATTCTTCCACAATGTTGATACACTTGAAGAGGACAAAGAAAACTTTTCGCACAAAAGTTTTCAGAAGATACAAAGGTTAGCAGGTTTGTTAATGACAGTAATGGCATGTGCTACCGCAACAGGATCTAGAAAATTTGGGCAGATGGGCTGAGAAGTGGAAACTCAAGTTTAACATTGACAAATGCAAAGTACTACATACAGATAGAAGTAACCCCAGAGAAATGTACCAACTGTGTGGTACTACACTTAGGGTGGTAGAAAATGAAAAAGACCTGGGAGTAATTGTGCAGTCAGACATGAAGTTTTCTGAACAATGCAGACAGGCTACAAGAGCAGGTCATGGGGTTTTGTCAATGATATACAGGAATTTAACTAGCAGGGAAAAGGAGGTGATTATCCCTTTGTATAAGGTAATGGTCAGGCCATGCCTTGAATATGGCGAACAGGTCTGGAGGCCTCATTTTAGGAAGGATGTAGGTTTGCTTGAGCGTGTACAGAGAAGGGCAACAAGATTAGTGAGAGGAATAAAGGAATCCTCTTATCAAGATAGGCTTAAGTTCTGCAAATTGCAGCAGCTGGAGACTAGGCACCTGCAAGGTGATCAGATTGAGGTGTATAAATCCTTGAATGGGATGAGCATGCTGAATTCTGATGGGATTCTTCCACTTGCTCAGATTATGAACCTAAGGGGGCATAAATTCAAATTGAGCAAAGACAGTTGTAGAATAGATGTGCAGAAATTTGCATTTATCCAGCAGGTGGTTAATTGCTGGCACAAACTTCCATCTGTCATTGTGGAAGTTGATATCGTAAATAAATTGAAGGAAGGAGGAACTGGACAAACTTTTAGAGGGAATGGTTGTGTGAATTTCTTTTTTGGCTGATGCTACATAAACCCATACACTTGCTTTCTTGCATCACATGCCTCTATTACTATGGAAGTTTGCCTTTAGCCAGCAGGTTGATTGCTGGAACAAACTTCCATCTGTCGTGGAAGCTGATAGCGTGAATAAATTCAAGGCAGAACTAGAAAAACATTTGGAACGAATGGATGGGTGAAATGGAAGTTTTTTTTTTTTTTTGGCTGATGCTGTGTAAGTTTGTTTTCTTACATCATAAGCTTCAACTAATGCTAAAAAGCTCACTATCCTCAGTGACCTTCCACTGCCGGTCACAAAGAAGCTCCTCGATACACTGGCCTTGAACATGTCGATGCCACTCTGCAGTGAATCTTTTTAAATTGTTCGGCAAAAGAAACTATGACCATAACTGATAACTTCTTCTCTTCCGATCGATGTCATATCACTGCTGGCGCCTAAGGATGAACATTCACCAGTACAAGCTTTAAACACTGTCAGGAGAATGTACAATCCGAAATACATCAACATTAAAAAGTTACTACCCTTTTTGAACTTTACCCATGGAACATATTTGCAGAGCTGAACATCAATGAGGCTGCCTACTGACTTTCAAGATGGATTGAATTCATTGCAAGGATTGCAATGTCCAAAAAATGCATTCTTAGTGACCACTCCAAGACATGGTGGAATGACATCCTGACAAAGGCCTTCAAGGAGAAACAGGCAGCCCATGCCCCCTAAAAGAAGTCACCTTCAGAAGACTCGTATGTCAAGTTTTCCAAAGAAAGGAAGGAAGGAAGGATGGATTTCCAGGTGAGCAAACAATCAGCAATTTACAATTTCATTAATGGCCAGCTGGCCAGGGGCAAACGTGTGTGGTCCACAAGTCATACTTGCTTCGCCTTCCTGTCTTTAGATGGCCAACAATGGTGTGAGCATGTGCTGCAGTTCAAGAGGGAACAGGGTGGTCAGAAGTATATCCTTGAAATGAAGCACTCAATGTTTTATCACCTATCAGTAATATTGAAATTTCCATGACTCAAACAGGTAGAGGTGCTTTCAAGTTGGCTGACTCATAGAGTTGTGTCAGTTCCAAAAAACCTCATGCAAAATCACCTATAGATTTCAGGCCAATATCAATTACCTCTTCCTTTCTGAAATGCCTAGAAAAGTGCATATATAATATTGCGCATCTACAATATTTGCACATAGGCCCAAACATGCCCATTATGCCTTGCCAAATAGATTTACTACAACCTGTCTACAGTCCTTATCACAGAAAATACTTCACACCTGGAATGACAATGAAGATCTCTACACCATTTTTCTGGACATTAAATCTGCTTTCGACTCAGTAGAAATCACACCTCTGCTTGCCTTACTCAAGAGCCTTTACGGGTTATCTGGCAATATACTCGAGCTCTTCAAAAATCTTTCTCTAGGAGAGTGCTCCATTTCACAAGAAATAATAGAACAGTCTGTAGAAGCGTGGATGTAGGTATCCCGCAAGGTGGTTCTCTCTCAGCCCTGCCATTTGCTGCAATATTTATTCCACTCATGGATCAAGTTGCTGATGATTTTGTGTGTTATTTGCCATGCAAACATCAGGTTGGTGACTCACAAGCAAAACAAACCTCCTCAGAAATTGTAACCAGCTACCTTAATACATTCTGCAAGTATGGTAAATTTTTTGGCCTGTCAGTTAACCCAGAGAAGTCAAGATATCTCATCTTTACTTCAAGTCAGATGATACTGCTGATACTGCATCATCTTTACTCCTGGAATTAGCAGGAAATGTTCTGACTCCCATAGACAGTGTCAAATTCTTAGGGGTAATCCTGGATGCAAATCTCAGTTGTTCAACAAATTCATGCAAACACGAATTTGTTGAACAACAACAAATTCAAGCTCAGTATTCCAAAGCCTTGAGAGCATTCTGGGGAATGAAAATAGATTTGTGCAAAACTTGCAATAAATAAATAATCAAGAAATACCTTGCAACCTATGTCAGTAGTGTGCTCTCTTATGTCGTGGAAGTATGGTTTGCCACACCTCCCACCAGCCTCAAGAAACTATGGGGGTCTCGAATTCTGGGTGCTGAATGCGTCTCATTTAGAATTCGTCATTGATAACGTCATTAGTTGGTCTCACTTTATAGAATTCTCAGGTCCCATTGTCAGAGACCACTGTAGTAATCTTCATGAAAGCAAAAACTCTTCCCTATACCCTCGATGCTAGCCTATTTGTAAAAAAAAAGAAAAAAAGTCAGCAAAACTCTGAGCCCATTGTAAAAATATACACAGCTCACCACTGTGTGTATCCCCTGGAATGGGAGCTGAGAAGAGCAACCAGATTAGACAAACAGGGCTACTCTTACCACAAAAAACTTTGGTTTGCAAAACTGGTGTACTTGGAAATGAGGTACTTGCAAAGAGACCTGATTGAAGGTGCTCAATCAATTGGGTCTTTTTGCAAGCACCTGATTCAAGAGTTTAAGGCTTTAAATGAATTGAGTAAACTTAATGATAATGTATTCTAACTTTTTCTTGGACAACACACACACATACACACACATGACAACATAAATTGATAAAGGGTGGCTGTATGATTATATGTGAAAATTTGCTTTTATCAGAGAATAACTGATTATTGGAATCAAACACAAACAAACTATTGTCTGGCATTGTGGAAGTGGGCAGTTTTTTTTTTTTTTTTGTTTGCTTTTTTGTATCATTCGAAAGTACTACTACTAGTAATAGTATCAGTAATAATAATAATAATAATAATAAAAGCTAGGTTTCAGTCAGAGTACTCTGGAATTGTGACCTTATACTATCTGAATTGCATTTTCAGACTTTTCTTTGAATTTAACAGAACTAAGTTGGGGGGGGGGTCACAAGAGCCAACAGGCCCTGGGGAGAATGCTTCATTAGGCCAGTTTGACATTCTTTGTAGAAGACCATTACTCCCCAAAGTCCAGGACTGTATTTTAAAAGCTCTTTGCTATTTTTATTTTAACACACACACACACACCCACCCCATTCTTTTCTTTTTTTTCACCCTTCTACTGTTCTATTCAATTAGACAGCTGAAATCCAGAAACATCGGGACCAGGCAATTGCAGATGTTTGAACAATAAATCTAACCAAGCATGATTTGTCAAAATGGCAAAAAATCCAAGCATAGGTAAATGGGGAACACATGAGAAGCTTACTTGCTACCAATTTTTCTATATGATTTACTTTTTTTTTTTTCTTCTTGTTTTTAAAATTAACTGTATTATTTTATTCTTATTTATTCTTTATCCCCTTGGGCTATTAAAAATTTGGAACCCAGAAACCTAGGCACAGTAAACCCACTGAGGTGACTATCTAAAAAATATTCATATATAAAATACACATATTTTATGTAAGTAGATTATCTCAGAGGTTGATTCATGCCATTTCAGATGCTGCATCTTGTTCATAACCTTGACACAGACCTCAACCAGTCTGTCTCCAACCTTACCTACAGGAATAGTATATTAAAAGCAATGCCTCTGCTACCAGATCTTTTAAATTAAGATCAGAGTGCTCAACTTACCAGTTATCTAAGACTGCACAAGCAAAGACTGGGCTAATTCTGTTGACTGCAATAATGGTTTTAATGACTATTGATATGTGGAGTCAGGCTGAGTGGATAGCTACACAAAATTTACAATTCATGTTAACACAAGGTGACTCGGAAATGCTGTCAAAGAATGTTTGTATTTTGTTTCTTATTTTTACATTTTATAAAGTAATAACTGCCGTGATGTAATGTTTGCCGTTTCAAAATTGCAAAATTTAGTTATTTTAACTGCACAAACATCTATTCGCTGTATATATTACCTTCCAATTAACTTGTTACACTAACATTATTTTACCTGTAATATTCAATCTTATTATGAACCCTCTGGTTGGTATTAGTGCAATGCTATTGTGTAATTATATTTGTAATAAACATGATCTCGCTCTCTCTCTCTCTCTCTCTCTCTCTCTCTCTCATACCCTGACAGGCAACTTGTTAATGAAAGAAATCAGAACCTGCAGAATTTTACAATTTATAAGATAAGAGGAAAGCTATAGTATGATGGTGAGATGGGAAATGAAAAAGTGCAACAGAAAGATTGGGCCATTCTGTTGTAAATCCAGAGAATTAGCATGCAAATATTTTTTGTCCCTTAGTTTTGAAAATTTCTATAATAATTTATTTTTTACATAAATACAGCTCTGAGTACATTCTTCTTCCTACTGCTTATTTCTGAGTATTTCAAACAGAGGATTTCAAAATTTTGCTTTTCAATCTTATTTACATAATAAATTATACCTGACTTTATACATATAAAGAAAATCAACTTAGAGGATTTTTCTCGTTATAAGGTGAAGAATTCCTAATGCTTTTTTCAAAAATTAAATTATAAATTTTTTTAAAAAGAAAACAGGCAAGAATTTTACCTACCACATGATGTTGTTATAAAGTAGACTTTTGCCCTTTTCATTATCATATCAAAGCCATGGCAACAGGACACCAGCAGACCTTGAAAGTCAAAGAATATAATTAGAAAGTAAAATAAATAAACTGTTGTGTGTTTGCTATAATGAATGTTAGTAAAAAAATTCCTTGCACATAATTTGCTTTAAACAGGAAACTTTAAATTGTAGTTAAAAATATCAGGATGATCTATTAGTTGAAAGATACTTCCTTTCAAGCAATTATTTTGCCTCCAAATGCCTGTCCAGTTCCTCCTTAAATTTATTCAACCTATCAACTTCCACAACGACAGATGGAAGTTTGTTCCAGCAATTAACCACCGGCTGGCTAAAGGCAAATTTCCACATATCTATTCTACACCTGTCTTTTCTTAACTCTAGTAAGATAAGATTTAATTTAAACAAACTGAGTGAAAGCAATAATCATGTTACTTGTGATTTCTGGCTTGTCTTTAAAGATTAAAATTTATACATAAAGTATTATGCTAGTACAGCTTATCAATAAGAAAAGCTATACATTACATGTGCAATATCGCCCTATAAGTAAAATAACATTTCAGAACTACACCCCTTTGGCCACAAAAAAAAAAAAAACACATTCGTATGTAGTAGTAGTAGTGGCATGTGCAAGAAAGCAAGTGTATGAGCTTATGCAGCATCAGCCAAAAAAAAAAAAAAAAAATATCACACCATTGCCTCCAAATGCCTGTCCAGTTCCTCCTTAAATTTATTCAACCTATCAACTTCCACAACGACAGATGGAAGTTTGTTCCAGCAATTAACCACCCGCTGGCTAAAGGCAAATTTCCACACATCTATTCTACACCTGTCTTTTCTTAATTTGAATTTATGCCCCCTTAGGTTCGTAATCTGAACAAATGGAAGGATCCCATCAGATTCAGCGTGCTCAACCCATTCAAGGCCTTATATACCTCAATCAGATCACCGCGCAGGTGCCTAGTCTCCAGCCACTGCAATTTGCAGAACTTAAGCTTCTCTTGGTAAGAGGATCCCTTCATTCCCCTCACCAATCTTGTTGCCCTTCTCTGTACACGCTCAAGTAAATCTACATCCTTCCTAAAATGAGGCCTCCAGATCTACACGCAGTACTCAAGGCGTGGCCTGACCGTTCCCTTATACAGAGGGATAATAACCTCCTTCTCCCTGCTAGCAAAATTCCTATATATCATTGACAAAACCCCATGACCTGCCCTGGCAGCCTGTCTGTATTGCTCAGAAAACTTCATATCTGACTGCACAATTACTCCCAGGTCGTTGTCATTTTCTACCACCGTAAGTGTAGTACCACACGGGGTTACGTGTGGTACTACTTAAGTGTAGGGGTTACTTCTACCCATATGCAGTACTTTGCATTTGTCAAGGTTAAACTTCAGTTGCCACTTCTTAGCCCATCTGCCCAAATTATCTAGATCCTGTTGCAGTAGCACACTGCCATGAATATGTTATGTATATTCATGAAACTTTGTCATACCAGAATGTTGGGTCATTCTGCTAAACAGCATTTCTTCCAAATAGTGAGTTTCCCTCCAACTTGCAACAATCAATAAGCGAAAATTGCAATCGACCATAATAAGACATTCACACTTCGCTGCCCATTCCATTTTTATGTTGAGGCTCTCATCATGCTGTATACAATCTTCTTATCTGCAGCATATGTTCACTTTCATTTTACTATTGCATCAAACTACTTCCCATCACAAAATTTCTCACTGCCATGCATAAGTTCTGAATCCTGGTAAGCTTTTGTCATGCTCAAGAACTTTTGATAAGAAGCATGATTCTTCTCCCCGCTCCAGTCTTGTCTGTTTATCCTCTTTTTCCCTATTCTGACAATGGCAAGTTTCAATTTGGTACTGAAAACGTTTCTGTTAGCACCATTACAGATAACCCTCGTATAACACGGTAGTTTGGTACCTACAAAATCTTGTGTAATGTGAAACCGTGTTATACGGGACAAAGAACCAGTACAAAAAGGGGATTACATTCTAAAAGCTAACAAAAATACACCATTTTTTTTTTATAACCATCAGAAACTTTATTTTTATAGTAGTGATAACTAAACAAATGTCTTACCTTACAAACTGTGATACTTATATGTCAGATAATGTACGTTCATTTAATTTTGTTCCTCTTCATCGCTGCTAAGCACAATCCCTTCTGTAGCATCTAGATTTTGTGTATCTTCTGCTCAGTGCCGGATTAAGGCACAGGCTAGCAGGGGCCTTGCCTGGAGCACCATTCTTTAAGGGGTGGCAAATTTTTTTTACAAATCATGAAAAAAAAAAAAAAAATAATAATAATAAAATAAATAATAATAATAAAAAAATATATCCTTAGTAAAGCGCGTGCCAAAAAATCTTTCTGCCTGGGGCACGAAAATTCCTTGGTCCAGCACTGCTTCTGCGACTTCTCTCTAAAAGTCACAATCTGCATGCTTTGAAGTCACAATTTTTTATGGTCTCAAACAAGAATACGTTTAATAGCACAGAACCTAGGGAACCACCAAATACGGAGGATGCGGAAAGGTCAGGGAATGACTACCGCATATCCCCGGAGCAATATGGCCTTAGTTGCTAATGCTCCTAAAAACAAACAACATTTGATAACATGATGCCGCAATCAATACATCAATATTGCTGCTTACATCTATGCTTTACTGACAGGCCAGCTCCCACTAATTGAAATATTTCTGAAATGTTGCTTTCTCTTTGTTTGTAAAATTACTTTATTTCTACCTGCTATTCTTATTCAGAAATAATGTCAAATGGTGTAAAGACTTGGTGACTTTACTTACTTAAAGGATTACTTTCGATTAACATAAAGGGTAACTTCCTCTTTGATTTTGCCACACTGGACTTCTCAGAATAAAACGCCTGTTACTGTCTTCCCACCATTTGACATTATTTCCAGATGGATTATTTACAAGTACTTTCCATCCATTTGAAGCAGAAAACATTGTCCACTACCCACATGGTAACGCATTACTTTCTGTGTAATAAAGGATTAGTATCGTTTGATTTTATGAATGTTCATATGAAGACACCAGTTTTCGAAGTTTGTAATGCAGCTATCAATAGAAATATTTTCTTGAAAATTTGTTAGAAGATCAAATATACATCCAGAAAATATGCTGTACCGATATTGTTCCCTAAAAAAATTACAATAAAACAACTTTTTTTTTTTTTATCAAATGCTCATTGTAGTGTTATCAGTTTGTGCCATTTCCAGTGTGGCTTTTAACAGATGAATTTAGTTGATTTCGTGTTAGTAGATGCAATGCACATTGAAGAAAGGAAGTACGATGTTTTCGTTTCTCAAAAACACCCCATTGCAATTCTTTCGGTCATGTTTTTTTATGCCAAGAAAGAGTTGTGTGCATTTGTTCCCTCTGTATCATGCTGGCAACAGCACTGTACTTTGCAGCTTACTGCTTCCTTTCATTGCTTTCACAATACTTTTCAAAAAAAAAAAAAAAATGAGAGAGTGAAGTTATAAAATTCTTTCTGGTACAGGAAGACAAGTTATGTTTTAAATGTGAGGTTCAAAATTCATTTTGGAAGAAGAAAAAGACCGCGCGTGATTATTTTTTGTTAATGCCAACATTAGTTCTAATGTTTCAGTGGATATTCCTCAGCAGTTCTCAGATTACTGTTTTCATCTTATTTAATAATAATAAGGTTCTTTATTAACTTAAATTATATACGTTCGTGATTCCATACACAGGTAGCCAACCAGAGGAGTCTGACAATAAATTGTCTATACAAGTAACTTTTATTTCGTTAACTAATGGAACAGTACTAAAATAGAAGTAATATTTAAATTAAATATAAGGTTCAGAACTGAGCTTTCTGATTCTTCTCATTGTTGTATAGTTCGTCCCAGTTTGGAAAGATATGTTTTCCAATTTCAGTACAACACTTTGCCTTTATTTTTTTGTTGAGTAGTCTTTTAATTTTTTTTTCAAAGAATTTTAAAGGTCTATAAGCTCTGCTATAACTTATCACAAGAGGCCAAATTCTCCCAAGATTAATTTTGCAATTTTTACTGTCAGCAATGGGCACATTTTCTGGTCACTGGATAAAAACTTGAAAAAATTCCTTTTCACCTGATAATGGGGGAAATCTCCAGTCCATGGGAAGTTCCCATGGACTGGAGATGTGTTTTTACAAATGTGACCCCAATCCACAAAGGAGGATCAAAGGGAGATGCAGGTAATTACAGACCTGTTCCAGGGAAATTAATAGAGGCACTGGTTAAAGAAGCATTGCAGGATCATCTAGACAAGACTTCAGTTATAGCTCAGACACAGCATGTGTTTGTTAAGGGGAAATCTTGTCTGACCAATTTAGCATTAGCATTAGTAGAGGCATTTGATGCAAGAAAGCAAGCTTATGCAGCATCAGCCAAAAAAAAAAAAAAAAAACCCACTTCCACTTCACCCCTCTGTTCGTTCAAAATACCTGTCCAGCTGAGCCTTAAACTTATTTAGGCTATCAACCTCCACCACAAGGGATGGAAGTCTGTTCCACCAACCAACCAACCGCCCGCTGGCTAAAGGCAAATTTCCGCACGTCTATCCTACATCTGTCTTTCCTCAATTTGAATTTATGCCCTCTCAGGTGATTTTTCTGAGCTAGAGGAAGAATCCCATCAGCATTGAGCATGCTTAAACCATTCAAGGCTTTATACACCTCTATCAGATCACCTCGCTGGTGCCTAGTCTCCAGACACTGTAATTTGCAAAACTTAAGCCTTTCTTCGTAAGAGCACCCCTTTGTTCCATTCACTAATCTTGTTGCCCTTCTCTGTACTCGTTCCAGCAGCTCTACATCCTTCTTGAAATGAGGCCTCCAGACCTGTATACAGTACTCTAGGTGTGGCCTGACCATCGCCTTATACAATGGAATAATCACCTCCTTATCCCTGCTGGAAAAATTCCTGTATATCATTGACAATACTCCATGAGCTACTCTTGCAGCCCGTCTTCACTGCTCAGAGAACTTCATATCTGCCTGCACAACCACCCCCAAGTCCCTTTCATTCTCTACCACTGTCAGTGTAGTACCACAGAGTTGATACATTGCTCTGGGGTTGCTGTTTCCCATGTGTAGTACTTTACATTTGTCAATGTTAAACTTCATTTGCCACCTCTCAGCCCATCTGCTCAACCTTTCCAGATCCTGTTGCAGCAGCATAGTGTCAGTAGTGTCCTTGACAACCCTGCCAACCTTTGTATCGTCTGCAAACTTGGACATTAAGCCCGATATACCATCATCAATATCATTTATAAATACAGAAAACAATAATGGACCCAACACTGATCCCTGAGGGACTCCACTAATAACATCAGTCCACGATGAGCAGTGTCCATTGATTACCACTCTCTGTCTTCTCCCCCTCAACCACCCTTTTATCCATAGCAGCAATTTGCCTCCAATGTCACACTGCTCCAATTTGTGTAGTTGTCTTCCATGTGCAACAGTATCAAAAGCCTTTCTAAGATCCAAGTATATAATATCAAAGTTATTCCCTGCATCCAGTTCTTTTGTGACTGCATCATAGTATCCAATCAAGTTGGTCAGGCAAGACCTCCCCTTAACAAAACCATGCTGTGTCTGAGCTATAACTGAAATCTTGTCTAAATGATCCTGCAGTGCTTCTTTAACCAGTGCCTCCATTAATTTTCCTGGAACAGAAGTTAAGCTCACAGGTCTATAATTACTTGTGTCAGCCTTTGATCCTCCTTTGTGAATTGGGGTCACATTTGCACATTTCCAGTCTATGGGTACCTCCCCTGAGTCCAAGGAAGCTCTCATAATTATGGCTAAGGGTTTGCTTACTTCCTTTGCTGCCTCCTTTAATATAACTGGATAGATCCCATCCACCCCGGGTGCCTTTCTTGTGTTTATCTTCAACAGTTTCTCCTCCACTTTACTCCCAGTTATTTCAAGATTCTGTAGCTTACTGCTAGAGTTGAATACACCTCTGGCATTCCCCTCGCTGAATAACTCCTCATGTGTGAATGTCGATGCAAAATATTCATTTAGTTTGTTAGCTACCTGAGCAGGATCATCAACACTTGACCCATCAATATCAAGTGGACCAATCTGATTCATCCCCTTCCTTCTAGAGTTTACATAAGTAAAGAACTCTTTGCTGTTTTTCTTTGCATCCCTTGCCAAGGATTTCTCATAATCTGCCTTCGCCTGCCTAACCTCCTTTGTAACTTGGTTGCATATCAACTTGTATCTATCATAGGCTTCTGTGTCATGTGTTAATTTGTATGTATCCCATGCATTTATCTTCTCTGCCATATGCCTCATTAGTTCATCTGACATCCATTTTGGCCTAAACCTTGAACAATATTTCTTAGTTGGTATGTAAAGCCTAGTAGCTTCCAAGATAAGTTCTTTGAATGCTTCCCATTTTGAATTTGCTGTTGGTAACATCATCAGTTGGTCCCACTGTATAGAATTTAAATACTGTCTCAGTCCATCGTAGTCGCCTTTACGGAAGCAATAACCCTTCCCTTTACCCCTAATGGTAGTTACCTCTTTGAGTAAATCGCACTTCAGCACACTGTGATCACTGCCACCTAGTGGTTCATTTATCTGCAGATTCTTAATGCATGAAGAATCACTGCTGATAATCAAATCAAGAGTATTACTCCCTCTAGTTGCCTCCCGAACATGCTGATGTAGAAAACAATCATCCAATAAATCCACAAAAGTCCTGCTAGTGTGTGAGTAACCAGCCCCCAAATTCCAGTCAATATCTGGGAAATTAAAATCTCCCATTATAAGACACTCTGATTTACTGGCCCACTCTATTTCCCTGTACAGTTCCTTATTATACTCATCAGAGTCATTAGGCCTATAGCACACTCCTACTCTCAATTTTGATCTCCCAATGTTTATGTCACACCAAACTGACTCCACACTGCACTGTCCAGCGATGTCGACTGGCTTCACTTCCTTGGTTTTTATGTGTTTCTTAACTAATAGCATAACCCCTCCTCCCTTCCTATCCTGTCTATCCTTTCTGTAGACGTTGTACTCCCCAAATTGCAGTTCTGCATCCCTTATATCTGTGTGACACCACGTCTCTGATATCCCAACAATATCTGCCTTCGATGTTTTGAGCAATACCTCAAATTCATCAAATTTATTTACTAATCTCCTAGCATTGGTGTACACGCAAGTATACCTGCACCTGTTTCTATTCTTAGCTACCCTAACACAACCCATGTGTTTACTTGTACCGGAATGGCTCCCAGCAGTCTCTGAAATACCATGCATCTTGTTTTTCAGGCTTCTGCTCATTCTAATAGAAGCAGTGCAAGAATCTCTTTCACCTCTGCCAGTGGCTACTGTCAATCTATTGGTCTTTGTCTACCCCCAAGCCAGCAGTTTTCCGACCCACCTAACACTGCCTCGATAGCATCAGCAAATATTCTTGCACCCTTTCTATTTAAGTGTATCCCATCCCTGTAGAAGCAATCTCTCCTGTTAACAAGTACAGTCCAGGCTGAAAAAAATTCTACCCCTTGAGCCTTGCACAATCTTTCCAGGGCCGAATTGATCGACAAGGCTCTCATCATATACTCCCTCCTATCGTGTCTGGGCAGAATTGCAGACACTTTCAAATTCAACCCTAATTCTCGGCTTTTGTTCAACAGTGACCTGTACTTGTTAAGTAATTCTGCCGGTCTCCTACTCTTAATATTATTAGTGCCAACGTGTACAACTATATCACCTTTTGTGCCCTTAAAAGATGATATTCGCTCTGCAACGTCATCAACCTTTGCCCCTGGCAGACATACCCTGGTCCTGTTCCACCTATCTTTTTTACAAAGCATGTTCCCCGTTTCCCTGACAATAGAGTCACCAACAACTACTAGTTCCTTCGGGACCAGCGCATTCTGCCTTGGGGGTTGCCTCTGTGTCACGTGATGCCCAAGTGCAAGCTCTGGCGTTGATGTGGGCAGCTGAGAGCTTGATGGGCCCCTCAATTTAGTTTCTTCGAGGGCATCCACCCTGTCCTTCAAGCTCTCATATAAGCCCACAAGAACGCTGAGTTGTTGCCTGATATCGATTGCCCGATTGCTCCCGTACCCGATTGCTCTGCAAACATCAAGCAAACAGTGCATTTTATAAGTCTGTGAGTCAGAGGACAACTGCCCCCCTCAGTTCTGCTCTGAGCCACAGCACTTCCATTAGCTTGATCCTTTTGCTTTGCTGCTCTGGTCTGAGTCATGATTCTATTAATTTATTAATTAATTATGTTATGTTATTAATTATATTACGTTTGTAATCTAAGTCGTTATATGTATTTATTTAAACGTACAATTTAACTGCTAACGAAGTTTAACTAACGCTATCTAGTACGGTATATAACCTACGGTATATCTAGTACGGTATCACAATGGCGGGAAAGTTACTAGCGGTAACGGTAGTTACGAACACGTGGAAACCCTTACCGATACTTTTACAAGGCTGAGTAAAGAATAAATACACCAAATTAATCAAAAAATCACAAAATAATGTTATACAGTAAACCCCCGCTATTCGCGGTATCTGTATTCGCGGTTTCGCGTATTCGCGATCGCCGATTTAATATAAAATGAAACCTAAAAAAATGTGAATTTTAAAACGCCGTGAATATTTTCAGCCATAAAAAACATGGGTGTGGCTAAAATTATCTTTCCCGGTCAAAACAGCGCTCAGTGGGTGGGGGGAGATGGGTGAAAAAATCGCGAGCGTGGATGTTTCTCGCTAATCCTTGTTCAGTATGTGTTAGTCATGGAAGGTTTCGTCGTTTGATTTTAATTTATATGTTTATAAATTGAATAAATTTATCAATTTATAAATTGATATGCTTACAAAAATGATAACTCTACCGTTTTGCAGTGTAAAACAGACTTTTTCGAGTGCGTTAACGGAAGAAAGTGACTTTATTGTGGTCAAGTTCTTTCTAACCCCTACAAAAATATGGCTACGAATAAAAAGAGAAATGTGAAAATATCAAAGAAGGTGATGACACTAGCGAATAAAATTGAGTTATTAGACGAAATTTCTAATGGTGAAAGTGTCTCCTCAGTGGCAAAACATTATAAAATCAATGAGTCAACAGTACGATCAATCAAGAAATCGGAACAAAAAATCTGCCGTAGTGTCCGTGAAATCGCGCTAATTGCTTCAAAAATTTGCTCTGTAACTCGTGATGTTAAATTTAAAAAAATGGAAAAGCTTTAAATCTGTGGATAGAAGACCGAATTCAAAATAAAATTCCGTTAAGTTCACTCATCATTCGTGAAAAGGCAAAACTTCTTTATCAACACTTTAGCGAAACTGGTGATTGCACTGGCGGGATGTTTCTTTTTTGCTAGCAAAGGCGCTGGTTTGAAAGATTTGTTTGAAATTTCTAATAAATATTACATTTAATATTAAATTGTTTCTTATTTTCATTTCGATGCCATATGCTTGCATTTCACTATGTACTGTCATGTACAGTCATATTATGAAGGTACATATAATACATACATAGGCAAAATTTTAGACTAGTTTTTCTTATATATTTCATACTTTGGAACGGAACCCCTTTATTACTATGGGAGCCATAACTCAGTATTCGCGTTTTCGGTATTCGCGACATTTCTCAGGAACGTAACCCCCGCGAATAGCGAGGGTTTACTGTACTACTAAATTTAAATCAAAAGTTTTAGAAAAACAATAATTTCAAATCAATAAATAAGAAAAATCCACTTAGCGGCTTTGAACACGACCGTCACTAGTAGCCTCGTCAGCAGGATTCAAAATGATTTGATTGGTTACTATGGTTACAATCAAAAAATTTTGATTGGTTACTATGATGTAGTCACAAAAGAACTGAATGCAAAGAATAATTTTGATATCATATATTTGGATCTTAGAAAGGCTTTTGATACTGTTGCACATGGAAGACTGCTGCACAAATTGAAGCAGTGTGGCATTGGAGGCAAATTGCTGTTATGGATAAAGGGATGGTTGAGTAGGAAAAGACAGAGTGGTAATCAACGGACACTGCTTTTTATGGACTAATGTTATTAGTGGAGTCCCCCAGGGTTCATTGTTGGGTCCATTGTGTTTTCTGTATTCATTAATGATATTGATGATGGTATATCAGGCTTAATGTCCAAGTTTGCAGACAATACGAAGGTCAGCAGGGTTGTTAATGACACTAATCAAAAATAGTATGCTGCTGCTGCTGCTGAAACAGGATCTAGAAAAGTTGAGCAGATGGGCTGAGAGGTGGCTACTGAAGTTTAACATTGACAAATGTAAAGTACTGCTTATGGGAAGCAATAAACCCAGAGTAACGTATCAACTGTGTGGTACCACACTGACAGCGGTAGAGAGCGAAAAGGACCTGGGGGCAATTGTGCATGCAGATATGAAGTTTTCTGAGCAGTACAGATGGTCTGCAAGAGTAGCTCATGGTGTCTTGTCAATGATATACCAGAATTTTTCTAGCAGGGATAAGGAGGTTATTGTTATTTGGTTTTTTTTAGAAACATTAGCAACTAAAGCCATATTGCTCTGGGAATATGCGGTGGTCATTCTCTGACCTTTCCGCATCCTCTGTATTTGGTGGTCACAGGCTCGAACCCCGGTCTAATCAAGAAGCGTGTGCTACGCATTTCTGCTCCTGCCCACTTGGCTACAGAGGCGCCGGGTAAGGAGGTGATTATCCCCTTGTATAAGGCAATGGGTCAGGCCACACCTTGACTACTGTATACGGGTCTGGGGGCCTCATTTTAAGAAGGATGTAGAGCTGTTGGAACGAGTACAGAGAAGGGCAACAAGATTAGTGAATGGAACAAAGGCTTAAGTTTTGCAAATTACAGTGTCTGGAGACTAGGCACCTGCCAGGTGATCTGATTGAGGTGTATAAAGCCTTGAATGGTTTGAGTATGCACAATGCTGATGGCATTCTTGCTCAGAATAATCACTTGAGAGGGCATAAATTCAAATTTAGGGAAGACAGTTGTAGGATAGATGTGTGTAAGTTTGCCTTTAGCCAGCAGGTGGTTGATTGTTGAAACAAACTTCCATCTGTCATTATAGCTTAAACAGATTGAAGGGAGAGCTAGACAAACATTTGGAGCGAATGGATGGATGGGTGGAATGAGGAATGAGAAGGGTGTTTTTTTTTGGCTAATGCCAAGCTTGCTTTCTTGCATCATATGCCCATGCTAATGCTAATATCTTAGGTCATAACAGTTTACATATTCACTGTGAATCATCATCAGCCATTTTCAATCCATTGCAAGATGAAGGCTTCTCCAACAACTTTCCAGTTCCTTCTGTTTTGTACAGTGGCCATCCATTTACTGCCCACGACCTCTTAAATTTCATCTCTCCATCTCCATTGTTTTCTTTTAGTTCCTCCTGCATACCATTCAGTGATTTTCTTAGTAAATATATTTTAGTTTTGATAAGAATATCCTTTACTTGAGTTTTATGCTAATTCACTTGTTTCTCTTCTTATCCAACAGTCTGATCCTTAATATAATTCGTTTCATTATTTACTGTGTACTTATTTGCCTCTCTTTTTTTGGTGAGTGCCCAAGTTTCACTTCCATAAGTCATGGTGGAGAGCATTTTTCATTTTACATTATTTTACGACTTTTTTTTTTTCTTTATTTTCAGACTTTTTTACATTATTTTACATTTCAGACAAATTGGGATATTGCTCATCAGTATGTGACTATATTTGCTTAATGATATCCATCTGAAATTTATACTTGACTTCCAGCCTTCATATTACAGCTAATGACTTGTCCAAGATGAGTATGTCAATTTATCTTTTCAATTTCTGCTCCTTCAATGATTATATCCCTTTCTGTGGCATACTTGTTCATCATTACTTTTTTTTTCCAATCATATTCATCTTTAGTCCAAAATCTTTACTAACTCTGCATAACTGTGTCAAGGTTTTCCTCTAATCCTTTGGGATCATCACTTATGATTACAGTGTCATCTACAGATGGTTTTGGTACTCTCCATTCACATTGATTCCCTTCTGTGACCATTCCAATCTTTTGAAAGCTTCTTCAAGGGGCAGCAGTAAACAACTTTGGAGATATTGTCTCAAGCCCCTTTCTCAATTTTAAATTTGTTACTGTCTTTGTCTAGTCCAGTGGAGTCGAAACTTCCTGTACAGGGACCATATTCAAAGTCAGATTTGTTTTGTTGGTCACATTGAGTGATTTGAGAAAAAATAGTGTGTTACATTTTCCATATCTTGTTACATGTAAAAGGAAGTTTTTATTTTCACGTTACTGTTTTTATATTCAGGCTATATATAAAAAATGCAAATTCCCAACACTTTCATGTGTAACAAACCTCTGCCAGCGATTTATTTTTTAGACTTTATTAAAATTATAAAAATATGACTTACTTTTGTTTTTTAAAACTGTACCGTACTTTTACTTTTAAATGCTCACTTTAGAAAATTTACAAAGTTGAACTTCTCGCTGAAAAGGATCACTGCATTTCAATATTAAGGTGAATAAATAAATATAATGATACCCCTAAAATTGAAAATATTCAAAAATTTTATTAAGTACAATACACAATAACATTTACTGAACAAAACTTAACATGTATTGAGATGATTGACGCTGGATATTTTTAGATAGTTGTTCAAAACTTGGTTGAAATTTTGTGACGCCAATTCTCAATACAGAATGAAGATGCTCATCTGTTATTCTGTTTCTTTTTAAATATATATTGATTTCATGTGCGAAAATATTTCCTCACAAACATGCATTGATTCAAACAAAGTAGCCATTTTCATATTTTCTTTTATTAGCGGAAAATCTTCAGATGGAAGAGCCTTGTAGAATTCAAATAGTTTATTTTCACAGTCCATATACTTTTTGAACCATGTTTTGGCTTGAAGATCAATAATTTAAAGTTTCAAGCTGAGATTTCAGCCATAGAAGTAAATGAATTGTCAAACAAGCTTATGTCTTTTTCATAGGATCTCATATCAGCAAATCAACTTTCAAACTCATCAAAAACTAATTGTAATAACGAGAGGAAATGATTCTTTGGAAATATACATTTCTCTTTTAGCTTGATACAACATTCAAAGTGAACTAAATTGTCTTGCTCAATTTGGGATTTAAATAATAACAACTTATTCTGAAATTATTTGATGTCTCCATATAAATCGGAGACCAGTTTTCCTTTCCCTTGTAGTTTTAAATTAAGAGAATTTAAATAACTAGAAATGTCTGTAAGAATTGTAAAACAAACAGCCACTCCATATTTGATAGTTGTTTTATTGTTTCTCTTTTTCTGTTATAAAAATATCAATTTCTTGTCGAAAGTTAAAGAAACAATAACACTTTGCCACTACTAAGTCATCTCACTGCACTATGTAAAATTGATGAACAACGCAGTTAATTCCAATCTGAGGTTTAGCTCTGATATATATCATTTTCTTGGGTATTCTACCCATAAGCCAAATGTTTTTACCAATCGTATTTTTTGTGCCGTCAATTGTGACTTCTGTCAGGTTTTTAATATTTGATCCTAACTTTTCAATAGATTGGCAAAAATTTTCAAAAAAGATTTTCACCTGTAGTTGCATATTCTATAGATCAGCTAAATCCATGCATATTCTATAGATCAGCTAAATCCATGCATATTCTATAGATCAGCTAAATCCATGCATATTCTATAGATCAGCTAAATCTTCAACTGGTACAAAATTATCATTAATTCCACGTATGTGGAGTTGACCTGTGTCATATACATCAGTACTGACATCAGTCAATACATCAGCAATGTCCAAAACTTGCATCCTTAGTCCCCACTCAAAGCCATGGTGGAATACCCTCCTGACCAAGGCCTTTAGGGAAAAACAGGCAGCCCATGCCTCTTACAAGAAGTCGCCTTCACAAGAGTCATACGCCAAATTTTCCAAAGCAAGGATGGATTTCCAGAAGAGCAAACAATTTTCTATTGACAATTTCATGAACGGCCGGCTATTCAGGGGAAAACGTGTGTGGTCCACTAGTCACACTTGCACCCCTCTATCTTTAGATGTCCAGGAATGGTGTGAGCATGTGCTGTGTTTTAAGCGAGATCACCGTATGTCCGAAGCCATATCCTTGGAACGAAGTGTTTAACGTTTCTTCACCTTCTAGTAATACAGAAATTTCCGAAGAACAACTAATAAAAATAATAAATTCACTACCTGACGAGTTCACCATAGGAATTGACGCAATACCTCTTTTTAATCTAAAAATTGCTTCTTATTTCATCAGCAAAGAGCTCACTCAACTCTAAACAAAGTACTCAAATTTGCACAGGTGCCTTCAAGCTGGTTATCATACAGAGTCGTGGCAGTTCCCAAAAAGCCTCGTGTGAAAAGACCGGCTGACTTCAGGCCAATATCGATTGCCTCTCCCTTCCTGAAATGCCTCAAGAAGTACATCTATAATGGTGTAGCACTCGCAATCTTTGCGCATAGGCCAGAACATACCCATTATGCCATGCCTAATAGATCTACTGTAACCTGCCTACAGTCATTATCACAGAAAATACTTCACGCCTGGAATGACAACGAAGATCTTCACACCATTTTTCTGGACATGAAATCTGCTTTCAACTCAGTCCAAATAACATCCCTTCTTGCCTTACTTGAGAGATTCTATGGGATATCCAGAAATATGCTCAAGATCCTCAAAATAATTTGCTATCTAGGAGAATGCTTCCTTCAAAGGCGATGGCATTACAGTCACTAATAGCGTCGAAGTAGGGATCCCACAAGGTGGTTCTCTCTCAGCCTTGTTATTTGCAGCAATATTCGTTCCACTAATGGATCAAATTCCAGCTTTCCTATCGTGTGCTGATGATATTGTTTGCTACTTGCCATGCAAACGTCATGTTGGTGATTCACAAGAAAGACAAATCTGTAAACAGCTACCTAAATACATTCTGTAAGTATGCTAAATATTTTGGCCTGTCAGTCAATCCAGAGAAGTCAAACTATCTCATCTTTACGCCAAGTCGGATGACTTCTACTGATACTGCATCTTCTCTACTTCCGGAATTGGCAGGAAATGTTCTGACTCCCACAGACAGTGTCAAATTCCTTGATGCCAACCTCACATAAAAAACAAATCCAAGCTCAGTACTCCAAAGCCCTGAGAGCGTTCTGGGGAACGAAAATTGATCTGTGCAAAATGCACAATAAGCAAATAATCAAGAAATACCTTGCAACTTACTTCTGTAGTGTACTCTCCTATACTGTGGAAGTTTGGTCGGCACCACCACCCACCAGCCTCAAGAAATTATGGGGCCTCAAATTCTGGGTGCTGAAGTGGGCCAACTTGTGGTCACACCAGATCTACACAACATCTAAATCTACTGTCTGCTGCAACCTGCAATATACACCCATAGTCCACAGAGCCCATGTGCTACAAATAAAGTCATTCCTTCATCTGTGCTCAGCTAAGCAGGATCACATCAACATCTGGAACACAGTTGGTTGGTGTTTGCCAGGCAGACATCTCCGTAGTACCCCCTCCTTGTGCTCAAGGCTCCAGCGGTTACAGAATTTCAAGAGACACTTCCAAATGTGACTCTGGATACTCTCAACTCGCTCAACATCGACCTGTGGACTATAGACAAGGCATATCGCGATGGCATCTTGTCCTATCTTGCTGTTTGTGAAGGACATTTATGTAAGTGCGGATCTTAGTTAGCCGATGTCATTTCGTGTTCTGCTCAACTTGTAGTCCTTTTTCGCTGTAATTACTACTTAATTTTTACATTTTGATTATCATCTTTGCTTTGATCTATTAATTATTATTTAGTTATTATTTTTTTTATAAAACAAAATCACTTGTATAAACAACAAATTGTAAGATTCCTCTGGCTTTCTGTGTAAGGAATCACTATTGTATAAAATTTATGTTAATAAAGAATCTTATTATTATTATTATTATTATTGTTACTGTCATCCAGTGCCATACTAAAATATTTCATTTGTTTTATGTTTTCCAAAAGTTCTTCAAACAAATTCTTGCCAATATCTTCTACTCGAGACAAACTAATGTCTTGTATTGTTGTTCATTTCCCGGGAAAATTTTCTTCCACAACATTTAACAAATTCACCATTACTGAACAGTTTACTTTCAATGGTGATCAAATGTACAGCTTGATAACTTTATATTGTATATTGTAAGATTTATGCTTGGAATCATAGTGTCGCTTTACATTTTATTCTTTAAAAAATGACACATTATCTTTGCACACCAAACATACTGCTTTCTCATCATGCTCAATGAAGAAATAGTCTTCAGTCCATCTTTTTTTAAAAACGTGACACTCCAATTGACTTTCCTATTTAGGAACATTTTTAAAGATGATTTTTTAATTCAATACAAATCAATAACAGTTCAATACAATAAACAAATCATATCAAAATAGTAGAATTTCACAATATAAAAAGATTGATAAGTACATAACTGTATTTAGTGTATATACGACTGCACTGGACTACATGTACACATTTGATACAGTTGAGCACAATGTTTGTATGCCTGTACACGCAGTGGTGCGACTCTCTAAAATGGTGTTTTACTTCACTTTCTGTGCAGGCCATATAAAAATTATTCACAGGCCATATCCGTGCTGTAGGTTGGACACCACTTGTCTAGTCTAATAAAGGAGGTAGTGTTCTGATATATTTTTTTCAAAATCATAATGTATGGGATGTCTATCCTTGTCATTTCATAATCCAGAAATGCGTGAAATCCATAATCTCATTGTGAATACCACTTTCAAAGTATGAGCAAATGAAGTTCTTAACCTGACTCTAAGTAAACATGGTATAATAGCCATGGTAGATTTACTTCTCTGTTTTATAGTCCAGGTATAAAAAAAAGATGCAGAGTTTTATGAAAAGCATTGATCCCTCAATTTTTTTTGGCTACCATGATGGAGTTGCTTTATGCTGCACTGCTATATGTTAGCAACTTAGATGGTGATCCTTGCTCAACGACCATGAAAATAAATTAGTCTGTAAGGGTGCATTAGTTTAATTGAGAGGGATGATTTGGGAGCATGTACTGTACTGTAAGTCGACTTACTTATGACATCAAGTGATGAGCTACAAATCTTGATCAGTTGAATCTGTAATGCAATTTTCAATATTTGATTATCAATCTGCTATGTTAATCATAAGTCTGTTGATTTCTTCTTCAATTCGACTTCCATTTTTCCAATATTGGTTTTCAGTACTAATTACATGTTTGCAACATTTCTTCCATCGGGAGTATACTGTTCAAAAAAAATTTTGGCCAGTTTAATGCCGTCCAGATTGAAAGAACTGTTATTTTTGGCAGCTTGCTGTTTAATTTCTCCCCATACAAGTTTGATAGAACTTAAATTGGCATGATAGGGAGGAAGTTGAAATACGATATGACCATGCATTTTAAAAATGTCATTGACTTTTGTATTTGGGTTGTATTGAGAAGCTTTAACTAATCAGAGCAGCTCAGGTTTCCTTAAATTATTGTTGAACGCTATAGCATTTTCCAGTAGCCAGTGCCATATATCTAATTTTAAAATAGCTGAATTTGGTTTTTTATTATATTGTGCAGGATGGTAACAGGCATTGTCCATTACTATAACACAGTTGGGGGAGGGTAAATTTGGTAGTAGTTTATTTTTGATCCCTTTGCTGAAGTTTTAAAAGTTCGTATCATCATAACTCCTGCTATGATTTAAAAATTAGTAAGGCATCATTCACAAAGCCTTTATATCCACCAGCATGAATAATAAGCAATTGTGAGCCTTCCTGATTGCTATAAGCATACCATTTTCACATTTCTGATTGCTAACAATTTTCTGCTGTGTGCAGGGAATGCAAGTATGCAAGTATGAAAACATACTTGCAGGGAATGCAAGTATGTTTACATTTTGAAGATGTATTATTTGTTTTCCATCAAATCTAGCATTTCTTATTGCTCATTAGTATTATATGCTGCAAGGATGCTATTTCCAATTTCCTAATTAATGTATTCCTTCTAGACTGGCTTTTTTTTACACTTATAACCTTCTCTTTAATTGTTTTTTGAAGAAGTTCTTTGCTGCAGCCTAAATTTGCCCTCATTTACTATAGGCTAAAGTTTATTTAAAGAAACAGTAATGTAGCAGTAATAGTAGTGGAATGTGATGCAAGAAAGCAAGTGTATGAGCTTATAAATTTACAAAACAATTACCTCTAAATGTTTTTCCAGTTCCTCCTTAAATTTATTTAACCTATCAACTTCAACAATGATAAATGAAAGTTTGTTCCAGCAATTAACCACCCGCTGGCTAAAGGCAAATTTCTGCACATCTATTCTACATCTTGAACAATTCAACTTTACCAGCCAGTATTCAAATAAACAAATTCCAATCCTGCAACTAAAACACTTTATTTACAATAAAATAAAATAAAATATGAGCATATAAAATAAAATGAAATTAAATGAAATAAAATAAAATATATATTAGTCTAAAACTGATGTGATTTAATTTACAATAAAATATAAAAAATATAAAATATATAAAATATGATGATAAAAGCGATTAAAAAACAGTTAATAAAATATAATACCGTAACAACAGTTGTTACGGTATTATATTTTATTAACTGTTTTTTAATCGCTTTTATCATCATATTTTATATATTTTATATTTTTTATATTTTATTGTAAATTAAATCACATCAGTTTTAGACTAATATATATTTTATTTTATTTCATTTAATTTCATTTTATATGCTCATATTTTATTTTATTTTATTGTAAATAAAGTGTTTTAGTTGCAGGATTGGAATTGGTTTACTTGAATACCAGCTGGTGTAAAGTTTAATTGTTCAATATGAATTGTCCCAGCCTTGTAGGCCTATTTAGAGATATTCTACATCTGTCTTTCTTCAATTTGAATTTATACCCCCTTAGGTTCTTAATCTGAACAAGTGGAAGAATCCCATCAGAATTCAGCATGCTCAACCCATTCAAGACATTATACACCTCAGTCAGATCACTTCGCAGGTACCTAGTCTCCAGCCGCTGCAATTTGCAGAACTTAAGCCTCTCTTGGTAAGAGGATCCCTTCATTCCCTCACCAATCTTGTTGCCCTTCTCTGTACATGCTCTCAAGCAAATCGGCATCCTTCCTAAAATGAGGCCTCCAAACCTGTACGCAGTACTCAAGGCGTGCGCTAACCATTGCCGTAATGTTTTTATGTACATAAAAACGAATAGTGGATTAGTATATGAATGGTGGATTTTGAGACAAATAGTGCATTTTGTAAAATAGTCTATTTCTATTCGATTAATGCGATTATTCATTTTTACCAGTCATCATCAGCCATTTTCAATCCACTGCAGGATGAAGGCCTCTCCAGCAACTTCCAGTTCCTTCTGTTTTGTGCAATGGCCATCCATTTTCTACCCACAAACTCATGAATTTCATCTGTTCATCTCCGTTGTTGTCTTCCAGGTTTTCTCTTTGCTCCTCTTGGGTACCATTCTGTTATTTTCTTAGTTCATCTGTCATCATGTCTTCGAGCTACGTGTCCTGCCCCATTTTAGTTCTTTAGTTTTGATAAGAATGTCCTTTACTTGAGTTTGCTGCCTAATCCATGTGTTTCTCTTCTTATCTAACAGTCTGATTCCCAATATAATTCATTCCATTCTTCGCTGTGTAGTTCTCAGCTTCTCTTCCATTCTTTTGGTGAGTGCCCAAGTTTCACTTCCATAAGTCATGGTGGGGAGTATACATTGGTTCATTATTTTACGTTTCAGACAAATTGGGATATTGCTCCTCAGTATGTGACTATATTTCCTGAATGCTATCCATCCAAAATTTATTCTTCTCTTGACTTCCATCCATATATCATTATTACAGCTAATGACTTTTCCCAGATAAGTATATGACTCCACCTTTTCAATTACTGCTCCTTCAATCATTATATCCCTTTCTGTGGCATACTTGTTCATCATTACTTTTGTTTTAGCCATATTCATCTTTAGTCTAAAATCCTTACTAACTCTGCATAACTGATTAAGGTTTTCCTCCAATTCTTTGAGATCGTGGCTTATGACCAGAATGTCATCTACAAATCGTAAATGGTTTAGGTACTCTCCATTCACATTGACTCCTTTCTATGACCAGTCTAATTTTCTAAAAGCTTCCTCAAGGGCAGCAGTAAACAACTTCGGAGATATTGTGTCTCCTTATTGAACTCCTTTCTCAATTTTAAATTTATTACTGTCTTTGTCTAGTCTAATAAAGGAGGTAGCATTCTCGTATATTTTCTTAAAAATCATAATATGGAGTATCTATGCCTTGTCTTTCCAGTGCCCGAAACATTGCCTTATGCTGTATGGAGTCAAATGCCTTTTCATAATCCACGAATGCCAGGCATAATGGTGTTTTATATTCATTTGCTTTCTCCATTAGCTGTGACATTACGTGAAGGTGATCCATAGTTAAGAATCCTGTCCTAAAGCATCTTGCTCTTTCGGTTGATTCTCATCAAGTATTCTTTCTAATCTGTTAGTAATGACCATTGTGAACAACTTTTAGATGTGGGATAACAAGCTAATTGGTCTATAATTTCCAATTTCTGATTTATCTTTTCTTATGCAGCAAAACTATGATTGCATTATTCCACTCCTTAGGCATCACACCTTTTCTAATGCATTTTGTGAAGAGTCTTGCCAGTTTTTGTCATGTCTCTTCCTCCCAATTTTAACAACTCTACAGTAACTTCATCTTCCTCTGGAGCTTTCTGATTCTTCATTTTCTTCAACGCATGTTCTACCTCATCAGGAAGGACATCAGGTATGCTGTATGTGTTACTAATTTGCAATCCATCTTCCCCACTGCTGACATCATTCCCTCGCTCCTTGTATAATTCTCTATAGTAGTCTTCTGCTATTTGAATTATGCCTTCTCTGCTGTTTATAAGTACACTATTGCTATTCTTCAGTTTCAGTATCATTTGTCTTTCTGTATCACTCATGACTGCTGATTTAAATCCTTTGTTTTCCCTTAATGCTTGTTCTACTTTTCTTGTGTTAAATTTTCTTGTTCTCTCTGAATTTCTTTCTAATGGCTTTGCGTAACTCAGTATACTAAATTTTCTCCCTGTCAGTGTTTTTCTTGCTCTTCATTTGTTGTCTTAGGTTCATCACGACAAGTGTTTTTTGACTGATGATTTTTTTTTTTTTTTTTGTCTTTGGATTTCTTTTTACCTATAGGTTTCTTGGGCTTTTATCACTTTCAGAAAGTTTTAATATTCCTCATTGATATCTTGGTCCTGAACAGTCTGCAGAAGCTCAAATTTGTTCTTAAATACATCCAGTACATACTGCTTTTTCTCCTCTTCTGTTATCTCAAAGACCTGTATTATTTACTCGAGTCAGTTTTTTCCTTTCTTTTCTTACATCTATATCAAGTGTGCATCTTACCAATCTGTGATCACTTCCAACATTTACCTTGTTCAGGACCGTAACATCATTCATGATATATCTTCTGTTAGTGAGGATGAAGTTGATTTCATTAGTTGTTAATCCATTTGTGCTCTTCCATGTCCACTTTCTGTTCACCCTTTTCTTGAAAAAAGTGTTCATTACTGACATTCCTCTAGATTCTGCAAATTCCACAAGTCTTTCATTTCTTTCACCAATTCCAAAATTTCCTATAGGTCTCCTTTCTGCACTGTTTTGTCTCTTTCCAACCTTAGCATTGAAGTCCCCCATAATGATAATGTAGTGGGTTTTCTGCTCATCTAGAAGACTCAATTTCGGTGTACATTTCTTCAACCTCTTCATCATCATGGCTCGATGTTGGTGCATAAATCATTATAACCTTTAGCTTATACCTCTTAGAAATCCTGAATAGTAGTCTCGACACTCTTGGTGATGTACTTTTGAATTCCAAAATGTTTTTTTTTTTTTATATCTTTATGGACCAGAAAGCCAACTCCACCTTCACTCCGTTCACTGTTTCCATTGGTGTACAGCAGATTTTCACTTGATAAACTTATGTGATTCATTTCTTCTTCTTGTTTCAGCCAAATCGATGATATTCCAATTTACACTTTCTAATTCCTTTTCCAGCTCTAGTATCCTGTCTTCACTGATGAGCGATATTGCGTTATAACAGACCAAGTTCAGTTTCCGTGCATGGCAGCCTGATCATACCCAGAGATTCTTAGCACCCTTTGCTTCCACTCTGATCCTCTTACTGCTGTAAGAGGGGGAGTGAAAGCCACTGGGGACTGAGGGCCATTTGTTTCGTTGTGCTTTCATGTGCTGGAGGGTTTGGTCTTTTCCTCTTCACGCTGACCAGCCATCTTGAAGAGAACCACTCTACACACTTGTTGCCACCTAAGTGACGTAACGGGGCTTACCATCAAGAAAGTGTGCACGAGTGGATTTTAGGGAGGCAGGCCAACCGGACTTCTTCTAAATCTTCTGAAATAGAAAGATATTGGATCCATCAGTGCTTTAGACTGAGTGTCTGATAACACACAGAATGCCTGTTCCCCTCTAAGCCCCTTTTTTTTTTTTTTTTTTTTTTTTTTTTACCAGTAAGAATGGAAAACCTTTATTTTCCTTCAACATTCCATAGCTTGCTTACCTTCTTTTAGCATATTTTTAACTGTGGTTTACAAACTCCTGTTGCTTCACTTATAGCTTTTGGCACAAGCACATTACAAATATTCCTTCCTCTGCATCTAAAAGAACTTTATTTTCTCTTTTGCTCTCAGCGTTACTTTTCTTCCAAGTAGCTGTTCTTCTCTGTACAAATCGCAAATCTGCCCTACCATGGAATATTGTTCTCACATCTGGGGCGGTGCCCCCAAAACCTTTCTCAGGCTTCTAGATTCCATTCAGAAGAGGGCAATTAGGTTAATTAATGACTCATCTCTGACTGAGATGAGTCAATCTCTCCACTCTGTCTCAGACATTCTGTTTTCTGCTACATGCCTTTTCTACAGATACTTCGATGGGCACTGTTCTTCTGAATTGGCTTCTATAATTCCCGTTCTCTTTCAAAACAGTCCGAACGCGTGCCACCACCAGCCAACATCCATTTACTGCCCAACTTCAAACTCACAGAACCAACTTTTCATCTTCCTTGTTTATTCATTCAACTGCCGTTTTTCTGGAACAACCTTCCTTCATATGTATTTCCTGAAAATTACAGTCTACAGAAATTCGTCTAGTGTCAACAAATATCTTCTTTCATCTTCCTAACCTCCAACCCATGCACAGTACTATAGGTTCTAATACCTCTTGTGTTTGGGTTTTTCATAAAAAAAAAATGTACTCAGCAATATTGTATACAATTTCCCAAGCCTGACCTCTTATCCGTTTTCCCTTACTAAATTTTGGCATTTTCGAAGTTTCAGTTTAAATTTTAAATGAATATTTCCAGGAAGGTGGCTAATTATACCTGATATAACTGACTTAGCACCCCTAAAATTGGGTAATGAACAAGATGTGTGCAATCGATTTTGCACAAGTTGCTGTTTAAGTTGCTGGACCCTAATAAGTAACACTTCCCTAAGAAAGAGAAGTATAATGTTACTGTCAGTAACGTTCTCAGACAGATGTTTTGGTACCTCATTGGTGGAAGGTTAGGTATCTCAAGTACAGTATTTAACAACTGTCACTGGCTTTTTAGATGTACATAAGGGAACTCTGTTTTGCTATTTTGAGAGCTCAGTGTTGTTTTATAAGATTTTGCTTTTTTTTATACATGGGTTTTAAAACAGGGTTATAAATTCCACCCACCATGACTATCAGTGTGAATGTATACACATCAAATAAGGATGTGTGTTGTGTTGTGTTAAAAATACCAAATCCTCTTTAATTTTTTAACATTTTCAGGTATGTTTATACAATACCTGAAAAAAATATATATACCTAATCCATCTTTTAAGACAGATGGGTACATATCACCATAATATGGGGATACATACCCATCTACTTTAAAAGATGGATCTAAATGATGAAGATCATGAGAAACATGAAAATGCTTAATAAAAAAAAAACTGGTACAACCATAATTTAAATTATTATGGTTTCAGTAGATAAGAGCATTTCCCAAACTTCTTTAGTTTACTGAAAATGGTGTCCTCAAAAAAAAAAAAAAAGATAGTTGTTCTCTGAATTGCAAATAAGTTGAAGTTTGGGAAGCTAGAAAAGAAACTTGCTAATTTTAATCTTAAATTTCTGCAGGTTGCAGTTTTTTTTATAAATACATGATGGGAAAGCTGTTACAGAGAATGTTAGAAGAAATGAATGAGGAATATGGGTATGAATTTGAAAGATGAATGAGAAATAGGAATGTGAACATATTGCCCATGTGAATATGAGGAATATGTTCTTTGCATTTGTTTTCGAACTGTTGGTTGCTGACAGGTTGCTGCATAGTAATCAAACTAGTTTAGAGAAACTTGGTGGGATTGGAGATGACAGTTTGGAAAACAGTACCGAATATCTGTTTGATGGGGGGAATGTTGAGTGGTCACTCATTAACCTTGATTGTTCTCTTGTGAACAGGTTGACTATCTTTAGAGATGTTTTTGGGATATCTCCTGAAATGTGGAAGTAACATTCATGTTAAAAAAAGGTTTTGAATTGGCAAAAGGTTAATAAATTCTCAAAGGAAGCCAAAGCCAGAATTGACATCAACCACTGCATCACAAAGTAATCTGTAAGAAAAATAAAGATGACCATAATGAAAGTGAACTAAAGAAATTTGCTCAAATATCTTCTCTACTAGTGTTATGAACCATAATAATTTTCCATACAGGTGGCATACTACCTGCATGGAAAATCCTGGTAGCACATTCATCAGTAAGCATGTCAAGCAGATTTTGGAAATTTGTGGAAAAGAAGCAAACAGCCAGTGGCATATACCTCTGCCCCTAGGCACTTTCTCCATGTAACATGAATCAACTTACCAAGAGCAGGTCTTATCCACACATTCCTTTAGTTGTGTTAGTTATAGTAATATTAAATTGCATATTAACGGGGATGCAGAATATTTTCTCCAGTATAAACTTTGCTTACCCATTATTCATTCCCTGTATTTCTGCTCTTTAAAATTTCTTTCTTTTAATAGTTGAGTTTCTTTTATTTATTATAATAGTTGGTTACATTATTCATGAAATGAATAAATAATAAAACTGGATAAATAAATAAACTAATATTATAAGTCAATTGGTGCTGTGGCATAATTTAGAAATCTAGGCTGAAAGGCATATTCTTAGAGATTACAGTTAAGGCTGTCATCTTCTTATTATTAATTTAGTTTAATAATAGACATTGGTTTTGAGGGAGCAGGTAAAGCAACAAAGAAAAATTGCGTACCAGGAACAGTATATTGAATGGTGAGGGTAAAGAATGAAATGTGGGAGGGGGGCGAATTGAAAATCCCCACAGCAGCCATTGCAATTCGACAGCCATCTGATGTATCATAAACAGTACAAACATTAGTGAAACAAACAATGCAGAATGGCAAAAAAAAAAAAAAAAAACAGAGAGAGAAGAAAATAAGATTTTGAATCAGTTCCAAAGGTTCCCCACCACTGTTAATCAGATACTTATAAGACAAGAGTTAAAAGCCCATTAGGCAGAAAGCATCCTGGCTGCCATTTGCCAGTAGGATCACTAGAAGCACCGAGAATAGTCTGGAATAAAACTGAACAAATCTCTGGCAAATGCTCAACGTCTGATAATGGATTGCAAAGGGTAGACTTAATTTTCATACAACTCAACAGATATCACAGTCAAACTTTCACAGTTACAGAAAGCCTTAGTGAAAACAAGACAGAGTGCAGTAGGCTTTGATGGAATTCATGAGAAATGATAAAGCAACTTGATGACAATTCCTTACATATTATTTTGCTTCTGTATAACAAAATCTACATTGCAGGTACCTATTCTAATGGTTGGAAAAACAATCATACTAGCTAGGGTTGTATTATTAGAAAATTGACCGATTACTGATTAGTCAGCTTCTGTTAATCGACCATTTAGTCATTACAGTGCTTTCCCAACTTAATAGCCAGCAGCCCACTGAAAAAGTTGCCTATTGCTTAGTTACAGTACAGTACATACAGTCATTGTGGTCATAAGCCACGATTCCAAAGAATTAGAGGAAAATCTTAATCAGTTATGCACAGTTAGTAAGAATTTGGACTAAAGATGAATATGGCTAAAACAAAAGTAATGATGAATAAGTATGCCACAGAAAGGGATATAATGATTGAAGGAGCAGTAATTGAAAAGGTGGAGTCATATACTTATCTGGAACAAGTTATTAGCTGTAATAATGATAAATGGCTGGAAGTGAAGAGAAGATTAAATTTTGGATGGATAGCATTCAGGAAATATAGTCACATACTGAAGAGCAATATCCCAGTTTGTCTGAAACATAAAATAATGAACCAATGTATACTCCCCACCATGACTTATGGAAGTGAAACTTGGGCACTCACAAAAAGAATGGAAGAGAAGCTGAAAACTACACAGAGAAGAATGGAACGAATTATATTGGAAATAAGACTTAGATAAGAAGAGAAACATGTGGATTAGGCAGCAAACTCAAGTAAAGGACATTCTTATCAAAACTAAAGAACTAAAATGGTCTTGGGCAGGAAAAATAGCTCGAAGACATGATGACAGATGGACTAAGAAAATAACAGAATGGTACCCAAGAGGAGCCAGAAGAAAACCTGGAAGACAAAGGCAGAGATGGATAGATGAAATTCATGAGTTTTTGGGTAGTAAATGGATGGCCAGTGCTGAAAACAGAAGGAACCAGAAAGTTGCTGGAGAGGCCTTCATCCTCCAGTGGATTGAAAATGGCTGATGATGATGACATATAGTCAAATATCAACTAATTAATACTGATATAAGGAATATTAGTGATTCATGTCTAGGGATGTTTAATTACAGAATTAGTTATATATCTGTAACTAGTTCTTTTAGACCACCTTCCTGCCGCAC
This sequence comes from Mastigoproctus giganteus, assembly GCF_048544385.1. NCBI lineage: Eukaryota > Metazoa > Arthropoda > Arachnida > Uropygi > Thelyphonidae > Mastigoproctus > Mastigoproctus giganteus. Next base: position 214,675,358 of record NC_143583.1, read on the forward strand.
TAATACATTTGTATCTCAGAAGCACTTCCCCTGATACACGCAGACAGTTAAATACCAGTCACATGACTCCTGCTTCAATTGTCTGACCATCTCACTTGAACCCATTAAGAAGAATTACACCTCGTGGATGAAAAAAAGTTTTTCTGCTTAAGTCTTTCTACGTTGCTGCTATTCTCGACTTTTTGGAAACTGCTTTTAAGTTTTGGAAACCATTTTTAATGGTTTTATAGGTAAATTGAAGTGATATTTTGTTATTTGCAGTATTAATGATGGTGTTAGAATAAATTTGATGGTTATTTTTGTCAGACTTGTGATGCTAAAGTAAAGGATTACTGAAACAACATAATAAAGATAATAAAAATGAATGCAACAGTGCTTTTTCCAAAAAAAAAAGAAGAAAAATCATTTTTATTAATACAGGTCATTTTTAATAATCGGAAAAGAAAGCAAGATTATTTATATATATATATACATATCATAACATCATTAAGTAATACATATCATAACATCATTTAAGTGATTGATATACATATCAATCACTGAAAGCTGTGATGTTATAATATGTTACGTTTAAGCACCAATCAGTACATCTAATCCTCTTATTATTTCCGTTAAATTTTATTAAGATTTAAGTAATTGTTAAGGTGACCATTATGGAACCAGTTATGGAAATATTAAGATAAATCCAAAAGGACAAAACTATTTGCATATGTAATTTATCTGATACCTCCATATCAAGGGGTGGTAAAACAGCCAAAATGTTTTTGACCACAAATATGATGAATCATCTTAGAAAGTTCCATCCAGAAGAAATATCAAAAGAAACTGAAGCTGCGAACATTTAGGAAGTAGCAGCACTATTGAACCTTTTGCTAAAGTGCAAACTACTATAGAAGCAGTATTAACAAAGAAGAAGCTTTGGGATATGAATGACCACAAGGCCAAAGAGATCCATTATTTAATTTGAGAAATGATAGCTGTTGACCTTCAATCATATCCTGTAACATCTGACATTGAATTTGAAAGGCTATTAAAAAAATTTGCCCAAATTGCAGTATTTTTGGTAGAAAATATTTCACTGATAAAATCATTCCAGATATATTTCAGAAGGTGAAAACAAAACTTCGAACGTTCCTTGATAAAGCTACCAACATTTCTTTAACCACTGATATTTGGACAGCTACTACAAATAATTCTCCATTTCTGAGTATTACGCAGAATACTCAGAAATGGAGTTTTAACAACACTGGGCTGGCCTAAGAATTCTTCCTTTTTCAGACTCTTATATAGAGATACAGATCAGTGAAGAGTTGAGCAATGTACTAAAAGAATATAAGCTCTCAAAAAGCTTTCTCTCAGCCTTCCTCATGCTGCAAGATTCTGGAGCAAATATGGTAGCTGGTGTCACTGATAGTGGTTTACATTAATATTATTAATGTAAATTTTATTAATAAAATTTATAAACTGTATTAATTAATAGAAAATAAAAAATCATCTTTCTTGCATATGTTACAACTTTCAATAAATGACTCCATATTTGCCCAGCAGGCTGTAAGGACTGTTGTTACTGAAGTATATTTCAATAGGAATATTGTAATATAGATCAGTCATTCTGCTTCAGCAGTTAACAAATTAATGGAAATACAGGAGCAGCTAAGTTTAAAGAAGCATAAATTAATTCAAGATGTATTCACTCTTTGGAATTCAGTGTATTACATGCTGGAAAGAAACACGGAACAGCAAAAAGCTCTTGTAACATATGCTGTTGATAACAATATTCCAACGTTAAGTTCATACCAGTGGGGTCTTGTAGAAAAAATTTTCCATCTCCTAGGTCCATTTGAAGAAATCACTAATGAAGCTAGTAAAAGAGAATCTACCAGTTCAGTGATAATCCCTACAATTTTGACTTTATTTTTGTCCAAAAAAAATTAAGACCTGGAATTCTTACTGCAATTGAGGAGCTAAAAATCAATTTTGAAAAGATTTTCTGCTTATATGAAAAATAAATCTGAAGATCAAGATACCCCCGATTTTACTATGACTTTTTCATTTTGTTTTATGAATTAGCTTCTGCTAAGGCAGATAGTGTTTAAAATGAAGGAACAGGAGAAATGTCACCCAGAGTAAGTTCAAATGAACAAACCTCAAAAAATAAAAATAAAAAATAGAACAAGTATTATTTCAGTGTTGCCCTCAAGAATTGAATCAGTATTTAAATTTGCCATTACTGCCTAGAAATGATAGCCCATTTCTATGGTGGAAAAACATGAGACAAACTACCTCTTCTGGGTAAATTAGCTTTGAAATATTTAAGGTCACCACCTTTACCATTTAAGGTAAAGCAAAAGAATATTTAGTACTGGTGGTAATTTGTAAGAACCTGCAAGAAATAGGCTATGTCCTGAAAATGGGGACTCTGGTGGTTTTGCATTACAATTTAAGAGTATTTAATTTTGATTACTCTTTGTAAAATTACTTTTAATTTGCTTTTTTCCTTTATGCTTTGTTAAAAAGGTGATAAATTTGATTAAAATACCTGTTAAGTTGCATTAATTTTTTATTGTATTCTCGGTTTTCATAAAAATAAATTGGCTATAACAATAGCCAAACTCAGAAAATGTTTACTTAATCCATTTCAGTATATCAAAGCTATCTAATGAATCTCTTGTCAGTGATTAACTGGCTTAAGTTTAGCAGGAAATGGCTGATTAATAAAACCGATTACCAATTATGTACCAGTTAATCGGTGCATCCTTGATACTAGCCTTTCTGAAATCTGGGAATGATTGCACAAACCCAAATCACTTTCGCCCTTCCTTGTTGCCTTGAAAAAATTTTCCTCAGTGCTTGTCAGTATGGTTTTTGAAAAAATAGATCTAACTTTGGATCTCATTACAAAGGCAGAAACAAATATACACAGTGCCTTTCTTTTAAATTAGCACCTTGGCATTATATGTCTCAATGTTGAGAAGGCTTTTGATACAAACTAGACTAGAGATATATACATATATAATGTCCTGAGTGACATTTCTGTAAATGGTCTTGCATTCCTAGTGTAATTCATCTGCAACGTCTTGAGAAAAAAACTTTCCAGGTCTGATATAATCGTATTCTGTGTTGAAAGTGTGTTCAAGGCAAAGGAGTTCCCAACATTCAGTCCTTAGTGCAACTCTGTTTGCAATCAGAATTAACCTCATTGCACAACATTCCTGAAACTGTTGAGATGTTTATATATGGATGGCATTTCATGTCACTCTCACAATGTGCGTGTAGTAGAGAGAGACAATTGAGTTGCTATTAATAAAACTGAGACATGGACCATCTATAATGGGTATTAGATCTTCTTATCCAAATGAAATTAGCATTAGCATGGTGATAAGATGCAAGAAAACAAGCTTAGCATCAGGCAAAAAAAAAAAAAAATCCCTTCCCATTTCACCCATCCATCTATTCCAAATGCTTTTATAGTTCTGCCTTGAATTTATCTACGTTGTTGACCTCCACTATGACAGATGGAAGTAAAATATTAGTCAAATGTTTTGATTATAAGTTGATCTGTACAGTCAGTCCTCGTATAACACTACACGAATTCGATCATACACGATTTATAACACAAACCGAATTCGCTTGTGTACGATTCGCCTTTGTGTTTACGAGAAATGGTGGCGCCTCCGTAGCCAGGTGGGCAGGAGCAGCAGTGCATAGCACACGCTTCTTGATTAGACCGGGGTTCGAGCCTGTCACCACCAAATACGGAGGATGCGGAAAGGTCAGGGAATGACCACCGCATATCCCCGGAGCAATATGGCCTTAGTTGCTAATGCTCCTAAAAACCAAAACAACAACAAGAAATGGTAGTCAAACGCAGAATCACCCCAATGGATTATAATTTTATATCAGTGAAGGGGAAACACATTTCACCATAATAACATAAAAACCAACACAATTCCAGCTATCGGTATAATCGCAAATGCAATTAGATCGAGTTTACTACCAGTTTATAACAGATTCCCCTAGCAGAAACACAACTGGAAATTGTTTTTATTGTTTTATGGTAGTAACCCCTAGAAATGTGCTTTAGTAAAATGTGAGGTGTTAATAGTGTATCTCTGCCTTTATAGTGTTATTTATTCAGTTGCTACAGGCACACAGCTTTGTTTATGTGGATCAAGCGTGCCTCCTCGTTTTGTAATTGTGCTTTATTCCCTAAAAATTAGTAAAATACTTAAAAGGTGTGAAAAGGAAGCATCCTGGTGAAGACACTACAGATTCAGAGAGAAAAAGAAAAGCAATATCGATAAACAGAGGCAGAATGGGTCAACAATTCTTACCCTGGAAAATTTATAGTGGCCTCATACTATGGTTTATGGCCAAAATTACACCGGCCTTCGGCCCACCTTTGTTTCCCCGGTAAGGCTTATGGCAAGTCCGCCTCTGTCGATAGAGAAAAAATATGAAATTGTGAAACACTTTGAGCGAAATGAAAGACCATGTGATATTGCACGTGCTACAGACCTAAATGAGGCAACGCCAAGAATTAGAAAAAATGCAGAGAAAATAAAAACAACTTTCATAGCAGGAACGATTCAAAGTGTAATTAAAATCCATTAGATCAAGACACAAAGAATTGGAAGAGGTGGAACGGCTATCATCTGTTTGGATAGAAAACCATATAAAAAAACAAGTTTGCTTACAATAGAAGCAAAAGCATTAGCAATATTTTATTACGTAATAGTCATAATAAAATACGTATTTTATTACGATTATTTATTGTGTTTGGTAATGTTTTGGTTACAAATGTGTGTGTTCAATCTTGGGTGGTCGGCACCTAACCCTATTTTTCCATAGGGCCTGTTGTTTATATTGCACGATTTTGCATTGCAGGAGGGTTTCTAGGAACAAAACTATCGTGCTATACGAGGACTGTCTGTACTGTAAAAGTCTTCCTGTAATAATTCAAAAACATGTTTCTTTAGTTGTATATTATTCTGGTGGATTTACTAATGTACAGTTTCCTTCTGTCCTCATTATCCAGAAGTTTGAATAATCTAGACTATATATATATTCAAAGAATATATATATATATATATATATATATATATATATATATAACCATTGAATAATGCTAGATATAATTTTTCTTCTTGGTGAAAAATTTAATTAAATTATTCCTGAATTAATATTTTTCAGAAAGTCTTGGATTCACCATACTGCAGGAAAATCTATCTGACATCTATTGATGCAGATTTTAATTGTGATACATTTATGCCTAGTATTAATGAAAAGAAATTTAGGCTCACCAAGTAAGTCAGCAGAATTTTGTTGATATTTAGCAAAACTTTTTGTTTAGAATTTTTTTTGTTTAAAATGTATAGTGTATGTTAAGCTATCTGGAATCAGTGGGGATTTGTGGGGGTTCAGTTGCATGAGTATCTCTTATTGGAGATACTCATACAATATTACATTACACATATAAATGCAGGAATGTGAAGTTACCTCTCCAGTTTTGCCAGTGTATGCTATACTTCTTTATTTCCTTTCATTTAATGTAAAATAATACAACTCTTCTCATTGTGCATTTATATTATGAATTGCTAAAAGGTCAAGATTATACTCATTTATAAGTACATTGTGATTTTTGCCTTTTTCTGTATTCTTCAATTATCTAGTTTTCGTTTTAAAGTTAACACAGCACATATATTTTCACCAGCTTTCTTGTCTTTTCTTCAGATGTTATAACAAATGGAGGTATTTCAAGTCTGATGTCCCTGTTTGGCAATGATGCAATGGTGGACACAGTGGTTATTCAGGGTATGTTACCTGAAGAGGACCTAGATAAACTTAATAGATATGCTGAAAAATGAAAATTAAGGTTTAACTGTGATAAATGCAGGTATTGCATTTGGAGTACCAAACTTAAAGTAGTGGAGTATGGGGAAAGGGGGAAAAACAATCACTAAGGGTACTTGCAAAGTCTGACATGAATAGTTGTAATATATATAGGTATAGTACAACTACAGTAGACTCTCGATTAACCAGCCCCTATGGGACCAGAATGCAGGCGGGATAAATGAATGGTCAGTTAATCTGAAAACACGTGCAAAATACCAGGTTGTTAGCATTAGCATTAGTTGAGGCATATGATGCAAGAAAGCAAGCTTCTATAGCATCAGCCAAAGGAAAAAAAAAAAAACACCTTCCCATTTCACCCAACCATTTTTTCCATATGTTGTCTAGTTTCTGCCTTGAATTTATTTAAGCTATCAACTTCCACAATGACAGATGGAAGTCTGTTCCAGCAATCAATACCTGTTGGCTAAAGGCAAACTTCTGCACATCTGTTCTACAACTGTCTTTCCTCAGTTTCAATCTATTCCCCCTCAGGGTCTTAATCTGAGCAAGCAGAAGTATCCCATCAGCATTCAGCCTGCTTTGTTCTTCTCACCAATCTTGTTGCCCTTCTCTATCCTCATTCTAGCAACTCTACATCCTTCCTAAAATGAGGCCTCCAGACCTGTATACAGTACTCAAAGTGTGGCATGACCATTGCCTTATACAAAGGGATAATCACCTCCTTGTCTCTAGCAAACCTATATATCATTGACAAAACTCCATGACCTGCTCTGGCAGCCCATCTGCACTGTTCAGAGAACTTCATATCTGACTGCACAATTACCCCCAGGTCTTTCTCATTCTCTACCTCCCTGAGTGTAGTACCGCACAGTTGGTATGTTTCTCTTGAGTTACTGCTACCCATATACAGTACTTTGCATTTGTCAGCATTAAACTTTAGTTGCCACTTCTCAGCCCATCTGCCTAACTTTTCTAGATCCTGTTGCAGTAGCATACTGTCATTAACAACCCTGCCAACCTATGTATCATCTGCAAACTTGGACATTAAGCCTGATATACTTAATATAAATTAAATAAAAAAATATATACTGTATACATATGTTGTTTATAAATGTTTATTAAACATTTACTTAGATAAAAAATCGATAATCTTCGTTTATCTTTTTGATTTAAATTCGTTTATGAAGCAAAATCACTCCACTTTTTCATAAGAATTGTATCAATAGTAGAAGAATTATCTTGCTGTTCAATACATCTTATTGCAACTTCAAATGCTTTCTTTCCTTCCAAATTACTTATTCTTTTGTTGTTTTTATCTCCGCTCATAGCTTCTGAGTTCTCTGTTGCTTCATCTTCCGGAATTTCTCCTTGGCTAACTGCTTCAAAAATTTCTTCATCTGTTAACATTTCATTCTCTAGAATGTTATCACCTACAAGTCACTTATCGATGTCTCTTCTTCCAGGTCTTTGAACTCTGATAATTGTTTCAAATTGTTAAGCAGAGTGATGTTGTTGTGGTCTGTCAGATCCTCAGTGCACTGCTCTTTGTCCAGATTGCTGTTTGCGGTTAATTTTTCAACATCCAGGCCATAGTTTTCTCTGACCTCACAAACATTGATGACAGCATTTCCTCAAAAGCGGATGCTAACGTGTAAATCACATCCTTGATGTTAATTTTCTTAAGGGCCTCAGTGAGTTCAGTGTTGCTCTTTGTTGTTCTTGCATGAACCATATCCATAATGCTTTGTCAATGACTTAATTTTTTGGCTTCTTCATAGTGCACCTGTCTGAGAGCACCTTTTCTGATTCTATTTGCGTACCGGAGTCTTGAAGGGATTTCCGGTTTCTCCACAATCATTCAGTGTACATTTTCCGACACCCAATTCATTACATATCCGTTGTCAACACATTCCAATGCTTTTAGTTTTGTTTCAATAGTTAACACTTGTTCGAGCCTATCATTTCAAGTTAACATAATTTAAAAAAACAAAAATTAAAAACGAAAATATGTACATACAGAGTGACTGCGATCTAAACGGCAGAGATAGCAATGACTAACTGAAGTGAAAAAAGTTATGGGATTGTTGGAGTGTGCTGTATTTGTTCCCAGAATCTTTTAATTTTGTTTTCCTGCTGGGCCCATGACATCGGAAATCTGATTCGCAAAAAGATCTTGAAGAAAATATGGCTGGTTAAAGCGAGACCAGATAAGAGGGAGTCTATTGTATTATGACTACAGCAGGTTATTTATATCAACTGCTGAATAACTGATACACTTTAATGACGATGGCTGGAACTTTATTAAAACTGAAATCAGAAGTGTGACCTCTTGTGGTCACTTTTGATTTAATGTAAACACTATATACAATATTTTTTAACTCTCAAAGAAAAAAATGTGTTAGGTTAATTTTTAAAATGTTATTTTTATCAAGAGAATTCTAAAATATAAATCACTTTTAATTGTTGGGATGAAATTGTATAGTTAATTAGTATTAATATTGGCAACATGATGCTAGAAAGCAAAGCTTATATAGCTTCAGCTAAAAAAAAAAAAAAAAAAAACTTCATTGTCACATAGTTATTTATTTGTTCATGCAGGCAAGATACCAGTATATCGTTGCAGAACCCATTAGGGCTGTTCTAGTACCGTGGTTGCTCTGCTCAGAGAATTTCATGTCAGATTGTGCAAGTAACCTTAGTGCGGTTTTTCCCCCATACCTCATTACTTTAAGTTTGGCACCACAAATGCAATACCCTGCATTTATCACAATTAAACCACAATTTTAATTTTTCAGCATATCTCTTAAGTTTATCAAGGTCTTCTTCGGGTAAAATACCTTGAATCACCACTGCGTCCACCATTGGATCATTGCCAAACAGGGACGTTAGACTTGAAATACCTCCATCAGTGTCATTAATAACTGTTAAAAACAGCGAAGCTACAATACTGATCCTTGTGGAACCCCACTCATTCACAAAGAGCAGTGTCCACTAATTACCACTCTTATTTGTACAGTAGTCTTCCATGTGCAAAGTATCAAAAGTTTCCTGAAATCCAGCTGCTTTGTGACCACATCAATAATATCCAATCAAATTGTTTTTTTTTTTTTTAAACAAGATTTCCCCTTACTTTATCCTGAAAGAGGCCTCTGAGGTTGGGAAAACTCATATCTAGGAAATAAACTCATACACCGACCATTGAACAAAATTTACAGTGACTAAAATTTTTACAAATAGTATAAAAATATAATATAAAACAAATTATTTACAATAAACTAATGACTGTACATTACGGAATACTAAAAACTGTAATAAAAGATCGTTTACAATAAAATAAGCTAAAATATAAAATTAAAAGCGCTAAAAACCTGGAGCTTTCGAGAGCGTCTTCTTCAACAGTAATATAACTTTCTGCAACATCTCCTTAAATAGCAGGTTCACGGTACTTCCACACGTGGTATTTCTCCATGTGGTTCAATCGGCACATGGTCAGAACGATTTTCTTTGCCACGTGCCCGAGACATTTCCGCTTCCGGTTCTGACCATGTGCCGATTGAACCATGTGGAGAAATACCACGTGTGGAAGTACCGTGAACCTGCTATTTAAGGAGATGTTGCAGAAAATTATATTACTGTTGAAGAAGAGAGCTGACACTCTCGAAAGCTCCAGGTTTTTAGTGCTTTTAATTTTATATTTTAGCTTATTTTATTGTAAACGATCTTTTATTACTGTTTTTAGTATTCCGTAATGTACAGTCATTAGTTTATTGAAAATAATTTGTTTTATATTATATTTTTATACTATTTGTAAAAATTTTAGTCACAGTAAATTTTGTTCAATGGTCGGTGTATGAGTTTATTTCCTAGATATTTCCCCTTACTTAACAAAACCATGCTGTAACTGAAGTCTTGTCTAGACGATCGTGCAGTGCTTCTTTATTCAGTGCCTCCATTAATTTCCCAGAACTGAATTTAAACTAAATGTCTGTAATTACTTGTTGCCCTTTGATCCCTCTTTGTGAATTGGGGTCACATTTGCACATCTCCAGTCCATGGGTACCTCCCCTGAGTCCAAGGAAGCTCTCATAATTATGGCTTAGGGTTTAACTCCCTGTTAGAGTTTGATAAACATCTGGCCCTCTCCTCATGTGTTAATATAGATGCAAAATACTCATTTAGTTTGGCAGCTATCTGAGAATGATCAGCTTTTTTTTTTTTTTTTTATGAGAACCCCAAACACGAGAGGTATTATAACCTATAGTACTTAGTACCGTGCTTGGGTTGGAGGTTGAGAAGACGAAAGAAGATATTTGTTGATATTGGACTGGAACTTCTGTAGATTGTAATTTTCAGGAAATACGTATGAAGGAAGGTTGTTCCAGAAAACGGCAGTTGAATGAATAAATGAGGAAGATGAAAAGTTGGTTCTGTGGGTTTGAAGTTGGACAGTAAATGGATGTTGGCTGGTGGCGGCACGTGTTCGGACTGTTTTGAAAGAGAGAGCGGGAATTATAGAAGCCAATTCAGAAGAACAGTGCCCATGGAAGTATCTGTAGAAGAGGCATGCAGCAGAAACAGTGCGTCTATGAGACAGCGAGTGGAGAGACTCTGTTAGAGATGAATCATTAATTAACCTAACTGCCCTCTTCTGAATGGAATCAAGAAGCCTGAGAGAGGTTTTGGGGGCACCACCCCAGATGTGGGAACAATATTCCATGGCAGGGTGGATTTGCGATTTATACAGAGTGAGCAGCTGTTTGGGGGAAAAGTAACGCCGAGAGCGAAAGAGAAAACCAAGTTTTTTAGATGCAGAGGAAGCAATATTTCTAATGTGCTTGTGCCAAGAGAGATTAGAAGTCAGGGTAATCCCCAAAAGAGATATATCATTTTGCCTAGAAATCGGAGTGTCACTAAAGATAAGCATAGGAGCAGAAGAATCCTTTTTGCGAGATATAAGACAAGATTGAGTTTTAGAAGGGTTGAAATCAACTAAGTTGTCTTTGCCCCACTGGAGAATTACCTGAAGATCGGCATTTAAGGAATTAGCAGCAGATTTTCGAGAACTTGAAGCTGATTGAGCTGGACAAGGTTTCTCAAAATGGAAAGTTGAATGCAATGTGCTATCATCGGCAAAACTATGGATAGGATTTCCGGTCAATGGAAGAAGGTCATTGATATACAAGAGGAAAAGGGTGGGGGAAAGAACTGAACCTTGGGGACACCGGCATTAGTGGAGAAGTTAGAAGACAGAGAGCCATCTACCATCACCCTCAGTGAGCGATCAGAGAGAAAACTGGATAACCAATTACTAAAAACAGTTGGCAAACCATAAGATGGAAGCTTGTTTAGAAGACCTTTATGCCAAACACGATCAAAAGCCTTTGAGATGTCAAGAGCAACTACTTGTGTTTCACTGAACCTTTCCATTGAATTAGTCCATAAATGGGTAACATAAGCCAGAATATCACCAGTGGATCAACACTGACGGAATCTGTACTGGCGATCGTTGATCAGATGGAAGGTTTCTAGGTAGTTTAAGAGTTGGCGGTTAATTGATTTCTCCATTACTTTAGAAAGAGTAGAAGTAATTGCAATGGGACGATAATTGGATGGGAGGGATTTGTCACCCTTTTTTGGAACTGGCTGGCTACAGTCAAACCATTTGTCAAACAGTTTGACTGGCTACAGTCAAACCATTGATATCAAGTGGACCAATCTGATTCATCCCCTTCCTTTTATAGTTTATATAAGTAAAGAAATCTTTGCTGATTTTCTTTGCATCCTTTTCCAAAGATTTCTCATTATCTGCCTTCTCTTGCTTAACCTCCTTTGTGACTTGATTACAGACTAGCTTATATCCACCATAGACTTCTGTGTCACCTAATAATTTATATGCATCCCATGCATTTTTCATCTCTGCCACAAGTCTCATTAGTTCATCTGACATCCATTTGGGCCTACACCTAGTACAGTATTTCTTAGTTGTAACCAAAAGCCTAGTAGCTTCCAAGATTACTTCCTTGCATGCTTCCCATTTAGAATTTGCTGTTGGTAACATCAGTTGGTCCCACTGTAGTCACCTTTACGAAAGCAAAAACCCTTTCCTTTATCCCTGATGGTAGTTAAATCTTTAATTAAATCCCATATCATTACAGATAAGAATTTATCTGTAAATTCTTAATGCTTGATCTGCTAATAATCAGATCAAGAATGTTACTCCCTCTGGTTGCCTTTCTAACATGCTACCGTAGAAATCCAATAAATCCACAGAATCCTAGCTAGTGTGCGAGTGACCAATCCACAAGTTCCGGTCAATGTCTTGGAAATTAAAATCCCCCATTATAAGACACTGATTTACTGGCCCACTCTATTTCTCTGTATAATTGTTCATTATACTCATCAGAGTCATTTGGCCTATAACAAACTCCTACCCTCATTTTTGCTTTCCAAGTGCTTATGTCACACCAAACTGACTCTACATTGCATTGTCCATCTATGTCAATTGGATGCACTTCCTTAGATTTTGTTTCTTAACTAACAGCATAACCCCTCCTCCCTTCCCATCCTGTCCATCCTTTCTGTACATATTGTACTCCCCAAATATGTTGGCATCTTCTCCAGTCTAAAGGAATTTTTTTGAAGTCCAGTGATTCCCTCATAACTAACCTTTATGGTTCAGTTCACTTTTTCATTACCTCCTTCAAAATTATTGGGTCATCATCATCATCGTTGGCCATTTTCAATTCACTGTAGGATGAAGGCCTCTACAGCAACTTTCCAATTCCTTCTCTTTTGTGCAATGGCCATCCATTTACTACCCACAAACTCATGAATTTCATCTGTCCATCCCCGTTGTTGTATTAGCATTAGCATTAGCATTAGTAGAGGCATTTGATGCAAGAAAGCAAGCTTATGCAGCATCAGCCAAAAAAAAAAAAAAAAAAAAAAAAAGTAACATAAATAAATAAAAATAACCACTTCCACTTCACCCCTCTGTTCGTTCGAAATACCTGTCCAGCTGAGCCTTAAACTTATTTAGGCTATCAACTTCCACGACAAGGGATGGAAGTCTGTTCCACCCACCAACCACCCGCTGGCTAAAGGCAAATTTCCGCACATCTATCCTACATCTGTCTTTCCTCAATTTGAATTTATGCCCTCTCAGGTGATTTTTCTGAGCTAGAGGAAGAATCCCATCAGCATTGAGCATGCTCAAACCATTCAAGGCTTTGTACACCTCTATCAGATCACCCCGCTGGTGCCTAGTTTCCAGACACTGTAATTTGCAAAACTTAAGCCTTTCTTCATAAGAGAACCCCTTTGTCCCATTCACCAATCTAGTTGCCCTTCTCTGTACTCGTTCCAGCAGCTCTACATCCTTCCTGAAATGAGGCCTCCAGGCCTGTATACAGTACTCTAGGTGTGGCCTGACCATTGCCTTATACAAGGGAATAATCACCTCCTTATCCCTGCTAGAAAAATTTCTATATATCATTGACAATACACCATGAGCTACTCTTGCAGCTCGTCTGCACTGCTCAGAGAACTTCATATCTGCCTGCACCACCACCCCCAGGTCCCTTTCATTCTCTACCACTGTCAGTGTAGTACCACAGAGTTGATACGTTGCTCTGGGGTTGCTGTTTCCCATATGTAGTACTTTACATTTGTCAATGTTAAACTTCATTTGCCACCTCGAAGCCCATCTGCTCAACCTTTCCAAATCCTGTTGCAGCAGCATAGTGTCAGTAGTGTCCTTGACAACCCTGCCAACCTTTGTATCGTCTGCAAACTTGGACATTAAGCCTGATATACCATCATCAATATCATTTATAAATACAGAAAACAATAAAGGCCCCAATACTGAACCCTGAGGGACTCCACTAATAACATTAGTCCACGATGAGCAGTGTCCATTGATTACCACTCTCTGTCTTCTCCCCCTCAACCACCCCTTTATCCATAGCAGCAACTTGCCTCCAATGCCACACTGCTCCAATTTGTGCAGCAGTCTTCCATGTGCAACAGTATCAAAAGCCTTTCTAAGATCCAAGTATATAATATCAAAGTTATTCCCTGCATCCAGTTCTTTTGTGACTGCATCATAGTATCCAATCAAATTGGTCAGGCAAGACTTCCCCTTAACAAAACCATGCTGTGTCCTAGCTATAACTGAAGTCTTGTCTAGATGATCCTGCAGTGCTTCTTTCACCAGTGCCTCCATTAATTTTCCGGGAACAGAAGTTAAACTCACAGGTCTATAATTACTTGTGTCAGCCTTTGATCCCCCTTTGTGAATTGGGGTCACATTTGCACATCTCCAGTCAATGGGTACCTCCCCTGAGTCCAAGGAAGCTCTCATAATTATGGCTAAGGGTTTGCTTACCTCCTTTGCTGCCTCCTTTAATATAACTGGATAGATCCCATCCACCCCAGGTGCCTTTCTTGTGTTTATCTTCAACAATTTCTCCTCCACTTTGCTCTCAGTTATTACAAGATTCTCTAGCTTACTGCTAGAGTTGAATACACCTCTGGCATTCCCCTCGCTGAATAACTCCTCATGTGTGAATGTCGATGCAAAATATTCATTTAGTTTGTTAGCTACCCGAGCAGGGTCATCAACAGTTGACCCATCGATCTCAAGTGGACCAATCTGATTCATCCCCTTCCTTCTAGAGTTTACATAAGTAAAGAACTCTTTGCTGTTTTTCTTCGCATCCCTTGCCAAGGATCTCTCGTAATCTGCCTTCGCCTGCCTAACCTCCTTTGTAACTTGGTTACAGATCAACTTGTATCTATCATAGGCATCCGTGTCACGTGTTAATTTGTATGTATCCCATGCATTTTTCTTCTCTGCCATATGCCTCATTAGTTCATCTGACAACCATTTAGGCCTAAACCTTGAACAATATTTCTTAGTTGGTATGTAAAGCCTAGTAGCTTCCACGATAAGTTCTTTGAATGCTTCCCATTTTGAATTTGCTGTTGGCAATATCATCAGTTGATCCCACTGTATAGAATTTAAATACTGTCTCAGTCCATTGTAGTCGCCTTTACGAAAGCAATACCCCTTCCCTTTACCCCTAATGGTAGTTACCTCTTTGAGTAACTCCCACTTCAGCACACTGTGATCACTGCCACCAAGTGGTTCATTTATCTGCAGATTCTGAATGCATGAAGAATCACTACTGATAATCAAATCAAGAGTATTACTCCCTCTAGTTGCCTCCCGAACATGCTGATGTAGAAAACAATCATCCAATAAATCCACAAAAGCCTTGCTACTGTGTGAGTGACCAGCCCCCAAATTCCAGTCAATATCTGGGAAATTAAAATCCCCCATTATAAGACTCTCTGATTTACTGGCCCACTCTATTTCTCCGAACAGTTTCTTATTATACTCATCAGAGTCATTAGGCCTATAGCACACTCCTACTCTCAATTTTGATCTCCCAATGCTTATGTCACACCAAACTGACTCGACACTGCACTGTCCAGCGATGTCGACTGGCTTCACTTCCTTGGATTTTATGTGTTTCTTAATTAATAGCATAACCCCTCCTCCCTTCCTATCCTGTCTATCCTTTCTGTACACATTGTACTCCCCAAATTCCAGTTCTGCATTTCTTATATCTGTGTGACACCACGTCTCTGAAATCCCCACAATATCTGCCTTTGATGTTTTGAGCAATACCTCAAATTCATCAAATTTATTTACTAAACTCCTAGCATTGGTGTACACACAAGTATACATGCACCTGTTCTTTTTCTTAGCTACCCTAACACAACCCATGTGTTTACTTGTACCCCAATGATTCCCAGCAGTCTCTGAAATATCCTGCATCTTATTTTCCAGGCTGCGGCTCATTCCAATAGAAGCAGTGCAAGAATCACTTTCACCTCTGCCAGTGGCTACTGTTAATCTATTAGTCCTTGTATCCCCCCAATCTAGCAGTTTTCCGACCCACCTAACATTGCCTCGATAGCTTGTCTTCCAGGTTTTCTTCTAGCTCCTCTTGGGTACCATTCTGTTATTTTCTTAGTCCATCTGTCATCATGTCTTCGAGCTATGTATCCTGCCCAAGACCATTTTAGTTCTTTAGTTTTGATAAGAATGTCCTTTACTTGAGTTTGCTGCCTAATCCATGTGTTTCTCTTCTTATCTAACAGTCTGATTACTGGGTATATGCCATCAAATCCAGTAGCCTTTACTTGCATTAGAAAAGTGGTTTTTTTTTTTTTTTTTTTTTTTTTTTTTTCAATATACAATCATCTGTAATTTCAGTATTGTTAATTTTATTACTCTTTCACCTGTAAAGGTCGATTCACAGTACTGGTCCACCAATCAGCTACCTGCTGGCTAAAGGCAAATTTCCGCACATCTATTCTACAACTGTCTTTCTTCAATTTGAATCTGTGTCCCCTCGGGTTCTTAATCTGAGCAAGAGGAAGAAACCCATCAGCATTCAGCTAGCTCAACTCATTCAAGGCCTTATACATCTCAATCAGATTAACTTGCATGTGCCTATTCTCCAGGCACTGCAATTTTCAGAACTTAAGCCTTTCCTGGTAAGAGCACCCCTTTCTTCCTTTCACCCATCTTGTTGCCCTTCTTTGTACTCATTCTAGCAACTCTACATCCTTCCTAAAATGAGACCTCCAGACCTGTACACAGTACTCCAGACCTGTAGCCTGACCATTGCCTTGTACAACAGGATAATCACCTCCCTGTCCCTGCTAGCAAAATTCCTATATATCATTGACAAGACTCCATGACCTGCCCTGGCAGCCCATCTGCACTGCTCAGTGAAATTCATATCTGACTGCACAATTACCCCCAGGTCTTTTTCATTTTCTTCTTCCCTGAGTGTAGTACCACACAGTTGGTACGTTTCTCTTGAGTTATTGTTACCCATATGCAGTACTTTGCATTTGTCAATGCTAAACTTCAGTTACCACTTCTCAGCCCATTTGCCCAACTTATCTCGATCTAGTTGGAGTAGCATACTGTCATTAACATCCCTGCTAACCTTTGTATCATCTGCGAACTTGGACATTAGGCCTGATATATACCTTCATCAATATCATTGATGAATACGCAAAAGAACAATGTGTCCATCACCGAACAGTGGGGAACTCCACTAATAACATTCATCCATGAAGAGCAGTGTCCATTTATTACCACTCTCTGTCCCCTCCCATTCAACCATTCCTTTATCCATTGTAGCAACTTATCCTTAATGCCTACTGCTCCAATTTGTACAGAAGTCTTAAATGTGCAACAGTATCAAAAGCTTTCCTGAAATCAAAGTATATGATATCAAAATTATTTTTTGCATCCAGTTCCTTTGTGAACCCATAATAGTATCCAATCAAATTGGTCAGACAGGACCTCTTTAACAAACCCATGCTGTGTCTTAACTATTACTGTAGCCTTGTCTAGATGATCCTGCAATGCTACTTTAACCAGTGACTCCATTATTTTCCCTGGCACACAAGTTAAACTAACAGATCTATAGTTACTTGTGTCACCTTTTGAACCCCCTTTGTGAATTGGTGATACATATGTGCACTTCCAGTCCATGGGGACCTCCCCTGAGTCCAAGGAAGCTCTCCTAATTATGGCTAAGGGTTTTCTTACTTCCTTTGCTGCCTCCTTTAATATAACTGGATAGATCCCGTCCACCCCAGGTGCCTTCCTTATGTTTAACTTCAACAATTTCTCCTCCAGTTATTACAAAATCACTTAGCTCTCTATTAGAGTTTGATAAACTTCTGGCATTCCTCTCCTTGAATAATTCCTCATGTGTGAATGTAAATGCAAATTACTTATTCAATTTATCACCTAGCTAAGCATTATCATCCATAGTCAACCCATCTATGTTAAGCTGTTGAATTTGATTCATCCATTTCCTTCTAGAGTTCACATCAGTAACAAACTCTTTGCTTTTTTTCTTTGCATTCTTTGCCCAAGATTTCTCGTAATATGCCTTCATCTGCCTAACCTCCTTGTGACTTGATTAAAGGCATATGCTATGTGTGCCATAGGCTTCTGTGTCGCCTGATAATTTATATGCATCCCATACATTTTTCTTATCTGCCACAAGCCTCATTAATCCATCTGACATCCATTTAGGCCTAAACTTTGAACAGTATTTCCATGAACATTAGTCCATGATGAGCAGTGTCCATTGATTGTCTTTAATGCTATACTGCTCCAGTTTATAAAACAGCCTTTTATGTTCAACAGTATCCAAAGCTTTGCTGGAATCCAAGTATATGATATCAAAATAATTTTTTGCATCATAGTTCAGTTGTTCTTTTAGTGCTCTTCTACCAGAATGTACGTGACTACCTGGTTCCGCTTCTCTTGAAAGAGCACCAATTTGTTAATCTAGTTTTATGTAAACAAAGCATGTTGTGGAAACTACAACTTAAATACATTCTGAAAAACATCAGTTGCAATTGTTGGTCTATGTTAATGTTTTAAAGTGTGCACTTTTAAAGGATCTGAGCTAATTTTTTTTTTGGAGCTTGGATCTTTAAAGTAATTCAAAGTTTGCTTATATTAAACATCTAGCAGTTATGGTGACAAAGTGTAAACAAAGAGGAAATAAAAGGCTCTGTTTACAAAATAGACTTTCAATATGCGAGGATGAAAAAATCTGACACAGCCCGCCATGTGTTCTAATGCAGTTATATGTCAGTTCAATAATACTAGTCATTAAAGCGTTGAATTTAACCAACAATATTTCAACATATTTAAAAAGGCAGTAGAAGAAGACTTGAAGAAACAAGAAAGAAAGCTCCAAATACTGGAAGAATACCCTAATTCCAACTCCACCACTACCAGAAATAGGCAGCACAATGACCCATAGAGGATCTGAGTATAAGCATATGGTCTATCCACTTCTAGGCTACAATTCACCAAAAATTAACTGGATCCAGAATCTCCTACTTGGAATCCTGCTATTCAATAATTAATTAGAAAACCTCATGTACAAATAAACTGTTAACAGCACCTCTTGCCAGTCAGAATTGGGACATTGGGAAGAAATTCTGGTTAACTTTAATCTCAAATGATTTAAATAGAGTAGAATAGGTAAAAGCTGATATTGTATAATGCAATAAATAATATGTAATGTAATTTTAACATAATATAATTTGATTTATTCTTTTTCTTTCTGTCCTTAAAAAAACAGCCTGTGTAGTCTGAGGATGGGGTCTAGCAACATTCCAAAAATGTTACCTTAATGTATAGTGATTCAGTTAATAGCTAAATAAACCGTTCTTGATATTCACATGGTATAAGAATGGTCATTATAGAAATCTATATTCCATGGAAACCAACATGTAACGACCTTCTCCAACTATATTAGATTAAAGAGTTAACTGATGTGTTTATTTCCTTTAATATTAAGACTAATTATTCTTTTACTGTTTTGGGATACTAATTACATATACATACTAAATTTTTAATTATTTAAATTATATTGTTTCTTTTCTCTCAGTTTATCTTATAAATAAAAGAAAATCTAAACAAAATATTTATTCTTAGAAGGCTTATTTTTATTGTTTTTTGTTTTTAATATTTTATTGTTTTTATTTTATTTTATTTATTTTTGTTTACTTCTTCACTGCAAACTTTGTTATTACAAAACAAGAAAATTTAGGTCCCTTGAACTTTGTATTAACAAGACTCTACTGTACTATACTTTATAGAACTAGTCTGAAACAAATGTGGAAAAAGTGTGGCCCCTGAGGCCTGTATTAATGTAAAATAAAAAATCTATTAATTTAATAGACCTCTTAGTTACTAGATGAATGACTACTAAGTGTATAATATATGTTCAAAAAGTGTGCTGCTGTTTGTATTATGACAAATGAATAGCTTTTATATAAAAGCTTTATAATGTTTAATATTGCTTTTGTTTACCTTGCTTCAGTTGTTAGATTTTGATTACTAATAAGAATTTTACATTTTTTTTTAACCTCTCAAGAGATCCAGATGTTCCTGAAGAATTACAAGAAGAGTGTGGCATCACATACAGCTTTAAAGTTTATGAAAAAAACATGTAGGAAAAGGACATGTTTATACTCTTTTATTTGCATACTTATATCTTTACTCTAAGAATACAGCTCATGAATCTTATGGAACATGAATCTTGTGGGGTTTACTAAGAATTTACTTAATACAGCTCATGAATCTTGTGGGGTTTAATATTTAGTCAAATTACGGATAATACTTTTATTGTTCTTGCAAAACATGAAATCCCATAATTACTGTGCAGAATTAATACTTTTACTGAATTGATGATCTTTTAGTATTAGTGCAAGGAAGCCACAGGCTTTTGCTGCACCAGCCAAAAAGAAAAAGTAGATAAGAAAATAGACTAATTATGCACTTCCTTATGTAGGTAACTATCCAGTTGATTATTGAATCTCTTCAATATATCAGCCTCAAAACTACATGTGGAGGCAACTTGTTCTAATAATCAACAACTCACTTGCTAAAAACCAATGCAAAGTAACTATTCAATTCAGTAACATCTGCTGGGTTATCTGAGAATTTTTAATGTCCAGTACACAAGGATCTGGTTCATTTTCTCTTTGTATTTGCATGCATGAAAACTTCCTTTTCCCCATTCTTTCTCTCTTAGCCAGTGAGATAGCATAGAAGCCACTTTTGTTCATTTTCCAATGCTTTGGCCTCCTTAACTATAAGTTATTATAGCTAGCTTATACTTATTATATAGTTATTATACTAGCTATAAGTTATTATACCTCTTTTAAGCTTCTGTAACTTCCCAGGCTACCTTTTTTTGCTCTGTTTGATTCAACCATCTTAGCATCCTCTTGTTCCTGTATTTTTTTTTAATGGTATATATGTGCAGAGCCGGCCTCCGTAGCCGAGTGGTCAGGAGCAGGAGTGCAGTAGCACACACTCTTTGAGTAGACTGGGGTTGAAGCCCCTGACTGCTGAATACGGTCAATCTGCCAACCTGCACTGGACCAGCGTGGCAGATTATGGTCCATTTCCCTCAGCATGAATTGTTGAGGAGGCTTCCATCCTGCAGTGGGTTGATAATGGCTGCACTTTACTTTATGCATTTATTTTGTTATTTATGCATTATGATTTCTGTGACTATTGCTTTAAAGGTGTATTCCATGATTCTAATAGATGGCATTAGCACCTTAAAGGTATCAGTCTCCTTTTCTGAAATTAAAGCCTGTGCTTTTAACTACTGCAACATCTTTCTTCATCCTCCCACTAATGACTGTTTGATCAGTAACTAACTGCATGAACACTAAATTTTGTTCCTTATGAATTCCATTTGCACATAGAGCCTCTATTCACAGTCTTGTGGTCTGTGTAGATTACTTACACTCTCTCATTATGCCTTTGTTTCCTACTAACTCAGGCGCCTCCGTAGCCAGGTGGGAAGGAGCAGCAGTGCGTAGCACACGCTTCTTGATTAGACCGGGGTTCGAGCCTGTCACCACCAAATACGGAGGATGCGGAAAGGTCAGGGAATGACCACCGCATATCCCGGAGATATGGCCTTAGTTACTAATGCTCCTAAAAACCAAATAATAAACAAACAAACCTACTAACTCACACCACATGGATTCTGTACTAGCAGATATAATTTCTGACTAATTCTTTTGGTGCTGTATGCAACCAAGCATAGAAGCTACTTGTTCAACCTGTTGTGGTGTCTGGATATCATCCAGCTATATGAGCAAGTTAATGATGTTATATCTACTGAAAGTCATTTGAACTAGTAGGAAGACATTGTCATCATTTATTGTTCTGATATGTTTGATAACTTGACAAAGTATCTGCTCTATATAAAAACACATTGTATACAAGGCTGAAGAACATATTAGTCACAAATAACAAGTCAAGTGTTTTTTTACCACCTTGATTCTTATTTTGACTCTACCATGCAACAGTTGTAATTCCAAAAATCAGGTGTGCCTAAAAGTGTTAGCAAGCTAAAAATATTGTGAACTGATTTTGTTCCAGTAAAGTTGTCAAAATATAAGTATTCTCAGTATTTCAGGCCCCAAGTGTCAATGTGATGAAGTGAATACCTTACAACAAAGCCAGCCACAGAAGACAGAATAACTCTCTATTTGTGCCACTGTTCTTAGTGGGATGGACTGTGCAATTGTTCTGTGAATGCATAGACCATGGAATGCTATCTCCTTTTTGGATTCAAAAAAAAAAACTCCATAAAACAGCTGGCTCCCCTCTAAAACAGTTGGATGACTAAAATCAAGTAACTTACTAGTAGAAAAGATACTAGACAAATCAAAAACCTTTGGAGAAATTTCAATAACAGCTACTCTTCATTCCACCCTGAACAAAAGGAGTTATCCTATTCCATGATAACTTCTTTTGAATGAGTTATCAAGGAATAGGATCTCTTCAATGTAAGATCAAGTGTTGAAGTAAAAAGGATAACAGTAAAAAGAGGAGGATGGGGGTATCCGGCCAAGAAACATAATCTCAACTTTAATGTACCCGAACTGTCATAATTGTAAAAGACAGATACTTGAATTGTCCACTCAAAACTCTCTCCAGTGTTTACAACAAGTTTGTGAAGTAAAATATCCAAGTTGTCCCAACTGTTCAGAAGAGCATATCTCCTGTTCAAAAGGATGCAAAGAGTGGAAGAAAGAAAAGAGACTACAGAAATACAAAGTTGAACACATGTTACATACCAAGAAGCTAAAAGAACAATACAACCACAGTGTAAAAATCGGAATAGAAATGCAAACAAAAGTGGCATCTAACCAAAAGAATCCATTTGGCGAGTCCAGTGCTTACTGTTTCAAAATATACCTATTTATTGAAATAGGTATATAAATATATATATATATACCTATATAAATAAATATACCTATCTCTTGATACTGTCAACTAGGAAAACTGCAGTCAAATAGCAAACATAAAAACAAATCGCATATATAGATATATAAGAAAGGGATCAGCAGACAAATCAGTACTCAAATTTTTGCAGAGTAAGACATGGATACAGGGAAAACTTTCCCCAAAAAAAAAAAAAAAAAAAAAAAGAGAGAGAGATGGAATAGATGAATGATAACAGATCCAAAACCTCTGTATTGCAGTAAGCTTAATTTTAAACCTAATTATTGCATACATTTTTACACTGGGAAACTGTAGAAGTTTTTATAGTAGCAATTTTGAGGACATCCATGGCATCTTAGCATGTTCAATCCTACAAGGCTTGAGTTTGCAAAAAACATCTTAAAACACAGATATTAAAGTATTACAATATGGGATAATATTGTAAAAATTTCAATAGCTATGCATTGACTCTTCTGTGAAGTATATAACAAACTCCTCTTAACCATAAAATTTTTGAACAATATCAAAAATTGGTTGGAAGGATATCCAAGAAAAATTTTTATTATACTTTTACATTTTGGTTATCATTCATTATTTTATAATTCATTTCATTTGTAATTTTAATATCATGATTTTAATATGGAAAATTAATATCAGTTTTAATTGGATGTGGGAAATCATATTTTATCATCCCCACACCAATTTTCAGGGGGAAAAAAATTATACAAAGTTTCTTTGTTAGTTTGATGAATAGGGTGAGTTTGTCACCATTCAGTTTTATTGCATGTAGTGTGTTATGAAAGAAATTTTTGTAGCCTTCAACTTGTCATTGTTTGAACAGAATAAAGTAAAGAATTAAAATTAATTTTTGTGTCTTCAGCAGTGAATTCTTTCTATACATGGTTTCTTTTGACATTTGTAATTTTGTCCAGTCCTTTTTAATCTTAGAATTCTTTCTGGGTTAGAATTATATGAAATGCCACTAAGAATTTTAAATTAATTCTTTTGATATATTAAACTATTGAGAGCTTGTTTGGATAGAAAGTTTATTTAAGAGTAAAATTGTACAGAAACTGTGCAAAAAGCAGTATAAAAACATCAGACTTTGTGGATATACACAAATAGTGCATAAAGAGTGCAAGGGAGTGAGGCTGGTCACATCTCTTAGTTCCAAAACAAAGTATCAAGCATAAATTATAGGTATATAATTACAACAAACAGTAATATAATTTTTGTATAATTACAAAAGTGAGATTAAAAAATAACCAACTTTAATAGTACTGCTACATGTTATTTATATCTTTCACTTTCTGAGGATTTTTTATTTTTTTTTATTTTCAATGTATTTCTTCCACATAGTTATTAAACCTCAGCATATAACAAAATTGCTTTCCAAAACCCAGTGGTTTTGAAGAATAGAGTTTTACGGATATACAGTATAGGGATCAACATATGACTAGCGTTACAGCCAAGTAGTTATTATCCAGTACTTGAAGTGGGGTTAATAAAAAAAATAAATAAATAAAAAAAAGGTCCATTTTAAATTTTCTCACATTCTAAAAGTTTCAGATCCACACATATATAAAAAAAAAAAAAAAAAAAAAAAAGCAATGAGGTGGGTTTGAGGCATCCTAAGAAGAAGCAGGATGGCATCTTTCCCAACTTCAAGAACCAGTTACATCAAATATAACTAAAAATACAGTCTCTTCAAGTCATTGTTTGTAGTACACTTTATGATCATCAGGTATCATATATCTGAATGAGTAGTGCATTCTCAGATTTATATTATTTGTATTATGGACTACAAAATCATTACCAATTCTGAAGCTGGTATTAAAATTAAGTTTACAGAGTTAAAAAAAAAAAAAAAAGAAAAAAGCAGTGTCGAAGTTGCATTAATTTTCTATATGGATGATTGTTAGTAATAAATAGATATTACTGTTTTAATCCTTGACAAGAAATAGCCAAAAATACACCTTAATTTTGTTCTTTATTCTGACATGGTATCAGATAATAAGGACAGTGTGTGTGTGTGTAGACACACACACACACTTTTTTTTTTTTTTAGTAATTATTGTGTTCTTATCTAAAAAAAAAAATAGAGGAACACTAATGGAAATTTTCACAGGAGCAGGTGGCAGTGGCACATTTTAAATTGAATGAACCGTACTGGAGGAAAACAAATTTGCATTGATGCCACTTTAATAGATATTTTAATTGTTATTGTTACTTTTTTTTTTTTTTTTTTGTATTACCACCAATACACCAGCGTACCTGTTTGAAGGTTAATTTATTGATATCTTTTTTCCCTAATGTGATTTGCATAGGTCATACTTGTACATAGATATGCAAATGTTAAGTTAACGTGCTTTGCTGCATCATATACTACGTTTAATGGAATTCAACTGAAGCTGAAAAACTGGTATACTAATAAGTTTGTAGCAACCTCTGTGACCCTTCTTCAGTGAAAATCATCAAAATATTTTACACTTTACATACTGTATGTACGTACACTGTAAAATTAACACAGTTAACCCCAGTGCTTGTGCTGGTGATTATATCCTGTCTCTGTGGAGGCTGCACTGAATTGAGAAGTTCATTGCCTTCCAACCTAAAATTTCTCAGAAAAATCTAAAAGTTGTGGAAGGTTTTGAGATCCTTTTGGAGGACTATCATGTATGCGAAGTTTAGTGTCTGCTGGAAAATGTAGCAAATCTCCTCTGTATATTTTCAAAACTAGAAGAAAAGTGGAACTGGTCATCCATTAGTTGTTTTCTTCCACTTTTTTGGTTGTTTGTGGAAATGCTGATAATAGATTAAAGGAGGCCATCTTACAGAAGAGGAGCTGGCTGCAGTTTGAAGGAAAGGTTAATTGTTAATCATACATTTCATGTACAATATGTAAAATTTTGAAAAAGTTTCTGAATTCTTCACATTGAAGAAAGCCCTATTTAATTTAATATTGATAATTTTGATCACAAGTTGTTTATCTACCTCAGAATGGAATGTGGATAAAGTGGTCCGCATTTTTATGCATTTAATAGTCAAGCTTTGATAGTCAGAACAAGCAATATCTGATGTGTGTGTGCTCTGAAGGGCAAGGTATAAATTACTAGCAAAAAGACACTTCATTGCATGAATAACAAGGAAGATAGAAAGATGTTTAATACAATATGATATATAACTCTTCTGCTCTACAAAATTGAATTTATACATAGCAGTTCAGAATTTTGATCAACTTTTCTAAAGAATAGTTTTGAATAAAACAAAACTGGCTGTGCATTTGTCTGCTTTTCAGACCTGTTGAAAAATTGAACGTTTCTAATACTGCTTACATGATAAGTAGTATTGATAAGCTTACATAATAGTATATATCTTGATGAGAAAATTTAAGGTCAGTTTCTCTTCTGTACTCTAGAAAGATTTTTTTTTTTTTTTTTCTTCGTTGATCACTGTTCATACCTTTTTAACAATTGTTAAATTGTTTTCACAAATTGTTATCATATATTCAACTGTTTGAGTTCTCAATTTGTATTTATAAATTTAATTGTAACCTTAGCAGGGCTATTATTCTTTTTATTGCATTAAATGCTGCATTATTTCTTGTTATTCTGTAATAGTGTATTTTTTTTTCCCCAGATCAAGTAATATCTTGTTCAATTAAAATACTGCCTTAATTGAACAAGACATTGATAGGTGCCAGAAAGCAACAAAATAGCTGACACCTATTACTAATAAGTAACAATACACTTCTTAAGAAGAGCAGTATTTATTAGTAGTTCAATACAAAAGCATCATGATAGCCTTACATTATGGGTGATCAATGCTACTGTATTTAATTTTTTTTTCTTGCAGTGCCTTAAGAATGTCTCAAGTGAACATGTTATTGCTTGTTCTATTTGTCCATTTTTTTTTATTAATGAACACATGAAATGCAATTAATGCATTAATTGACATTTCAGGGTTGTGGTACTCATCTTATTAAATGAAGTTTCATTTATAAGTCATCATATTACTATGATGACTTATAAATCTTTTTATTTGTTTTACATATTTTTTGCTATATTTGCTTATATGCTAATGCTACTATATCAAATAGGACGTTATTATCAAGTACAGTAACACTGAATTTTACAGACTAATGGGGAGAAAAGAGGTGGTCATTATTGCTGAATGTCTGTTAAATCACAGCTCCCCCTTTCCCCAAGATCATACATGATTTAAAATTAGTACTACTCTGGTGCCATTCTATTTCATCTGTTGAATTAATGTCCATAAAACTGGGAGTTTACTGTATATATGTATTGCTTAATCCTCCAGTGGGTGGAGTCGCCCCTGTCACAATTAGGAATGCTCTTTCCCTAGGTGCTACCTTTTATCAGCAAGAAATAATTCAAAATTGTTCACTTTTTAATGTCACTCTACATTTTCAATCTATTATGAACACATCTGTAAATAATCCAGGTGTGTTCATGGTAGATTGTAAACTTATTTTTTAAAAATAAGCTTTGGACAGGAGCTTTTTTTTTTTTTGTTCATGTTCAAACTCGCCCCCTTTTTGGGTGTGGTGTGAGAGCAGTTGTGGCACTTGTTACAATAAATCTCTCGTTATTGGTGCTTGGTTTGTTTACATGAGCTAGCGCTCATCATAATTGCATACATTATATTTAATGATAATTATTTTATTTGATTGTCTTCATTAACAAAACAATTAATGGTGCAGATTGAAAGACATTTTAATAATCAAGGAATACTAAAATTGACATTGATGTCACTGTGACAGATAATTTTTTTTTTGTTTAATTTAATGGCCTCTGTTTGTGACCATTAGGGAGAATTAATAGTCACACCTGTTAAGTAATACATATAACTTGATAGGTCATAATAGAAACTATAGCAGGAAGTTTAAAACATGAAATGATGAGCCTGTGAAATGAAATTTTGCACATAATTCCTCAGGCAGTTATCAGTGTTGTCTGCTGGATTAAAAGAAAAGAAAATTGTGTATACAAACCTCTACAATACATTTCTTTGCTTTGTTTTAATCCAGCAGTAATGGCAACCCAAAGTTTAGCAAAAATAATATTAGGTTGCCTGACAAGTGCCCATTCCCTTTAATTTCTGGAAAATGTTTTGGGTTTTCTTGAATTATGCTTGAACAATGCTAATATTTCATCTTTTCTTAATGGATTGCAGTACTTATTGTATGTACATTTAGTTTTAATTAAATTTTAAAGCAAGTTATGAGTTTTACACCTTTTGTTTACAAAAAAATAATAATTCTGATGAAAACAAAATAAAAAAAAGGTGGGTTTATTTCAAATTAATTTGGTGACTAATTTTGAAACTATGTACCTTGTTTGTTTCCTGAAGTGTAGCATTTGCCTTGAGAGAATATTAAAAACAATAAATCTTTGAAAACAACTAGTTTAAGACTAGATGTTTATTGAATTAGTGGGAGGAAAAAAAAAACAAGTAACCTGAAACTATAAACAAATGCAGTGCTGGTGTTTTTCCAGTACCATGCCACTCTTCAAGCAAAGAGCCAAATAGTTTTAAAGATGGTGGTTGGTCACGTTACAGGTTCTCACACAAATTCTGTACAAAAACCATGAGAAAATTATGTAAGAACTATTGCAGTAAAAGGTTGACTCTATTTAGAGAGTTAAAAATATTTTCAGATTTTTAATCATTGTTTAATGGAAAATAACATTCCCTTATTAACGTAGGAATGTAATTTTCAAGGGTCACCTAGGAGGTGACTTGCCTCCGTCAATGGGATAAACTTTTTTTTATAGTAGCTGGTCTATATCCAGTAACTAAACATAAATCCAAAGCAATAAAATTTTGGGAACCTTTATAATGTTGTAATTTTTAATCATTGCAATAACAGTATAATTAGAACACTGCTGTCTCAGCCACAAATGTATCTAGAGGAGATTATTTCATATTCCTCTCTGTGCCTTTGAAGCATTATATAACTTCCAGTGCCTCCATAGCCAGGTGGGCAGGAGCAGCAGTGCGTAGCACACGCTCTTTGATCAGACCGGCGTTCGAGCCCGTGACCACCAAATACGGAGGATGCGGAAAGGTCAGGGAATGACCACTGCATATCTACGGAGCCATATGGCCTTAGTTGCTAATGCTCCTAAAAACCAAACAACAAACATAACTTCCAAAATAAACATTTGACTCCTCCATATACCCTTCTCTTCCTTTCTTTTACTCTTAACTCTTTGTCAGCACATTTGAGGAAATTGGATTTTTATGTTTTGTCACTAAAAAAAGCCAGTTCCTCAATTCTGATAAAGAGGTAGAAATATTTGAGCAGTGGTATAGAAGTGATATCTTGTCATTTCAGAAGATATATAGTAAATTTTTAACATTCAAACTAAATTAACTTAATTTAAAATTAAGAAAGATACTACAGTGGGAGTAAATAGCAAAACAATGTAACCTTGATTTTTCAAATATGAAGTTATTTTCAAGTAGTCTCAATTTGACAGTTATATGGATGAAAATCAGTGGTACACATTTATAGAAAGAACAGCCAAGTTCTTATTAGGGCACTGGAGACGATTGCTTTTCTGTGTTGCTGGTTCTCTTTTTATTATGGGAGGGAGGAATGTCTTGAAATCATGATGTGTGATGGTATATCATTAAACATATTACAATATGTTTAATGATATACCATCACACATAATATTCACTGTTAAGTTTATTTTCTCCTTTTAATATTTGTAGAACAGAGGCATTTTATGGTTACCTGGAGTTACTTCAAAAATACAAGCTATCTGACAAAACCACTAGTAATATTATTATTATTATTAGAACTCAACAAACAAGAATGATAGTCTCTTACCACAAGCAGCACAAGGCAATTAATAGTAAACCAGAAATAATTTCATACTGCACAAGTTTGACTTCTCCAGAAGTGAGATAGTCTCAAGTAGAACATATACTCATACTGAACAATTAAAAGATTTGTTAATTATGAAACTTACATTTCAGATTACTTACAAAATCCATTTTAGTGCAACATTTCAGTTGATAAAAATCCTGTTATAGTGAACTTCTTGGGTGGGGTCTACTTATTTTTGTATTGAGATTTTGTTCTAATGAATATTACTAAAAGTTATTTTAAAAGAACTTAATTGTTCAGAAAAGTTCTGTGATATTTATTTTACTTAAATATCAACTTTAAACTCCAGTAATAAATAATAAAATGTATCTGCTACTGAAGTAAATATATTTATGTGTATACTTTTGAGAGCTATTTTATTTATATGAAATACAGTAGAATATAAAATTTTAATGAACTACACATTCAGAAATATGGTAGTAGTTATAGTTTATTTTCTGTCATATATTACGTTAATTTTTATTTGTAGTGTAATTTCAGATTGGACTAAAGTTGAATAAGAATTACTAATTCTAACAATATAATTATAAGAAAGTAAAAAATAATAAAATTACTACTAAACAAATGCTTATGGGAGGAATATCTTGAAATCATGATGTGTGATGATATATCATTAAACATATTACAATAAAGCCTCATTATTTGTTTTTCATACCCTTAGATTTGGGCAGATTTTTTTTCTCTCTTTACTATAGCAAGAGAGAAGAAGAAAAAAGTGGTACCAGTTTGTATATATGTGCACATTCTTCTCTTTCCTTTTCATGTAAATTTTATGTGTGTGTGTTCTTTCCCTCCCTTTACTTTTCATATTATATATATATATTAAATGTAATTATTTAAAAAGTTGTAGTGGATGGAAAAGGTTTTCAGTTGATGAAATAGTTTCAGTTAATGAAAGGATAATAAGTCAGGTATGACAGATGCACCTAAAAGTGCAGAGCAGCATTAAAGGATGCAAGAGTTATATATAAGTTTGTATTAATATATTGAATAAAGTATGCATAAATGGATGTGAAAATTACACAAAGTGCCAGTAACTAGAAGGGTGAGGATAGTAGAAAAGGAAGTGTAGAGATATGCAAAAGGTGAAAGAATGTTAATATCCTAAAAGTTGTGATGAATTAAGAAAATTATGGGCTGAATTACAAAGCCAATAGAAGGTGGGTGAACTGTAAAGTAAAATGAGTACAGTAAAGTACAAATAGAATAAAAATAATAAGATAAAAAATAACAAGTGGTACAGCTGTCATCAGATTGGGGAGAAACATTTAGATAGAGGTCGAATATAGGTAAGGCAAATGTGCATAATCTGATGTCAGCTGAAGCAAATATTGATACATGATCAGGTATCAATATTTGCTTCAGCTGACATCAGATTCTGCACATTTGCCTTACCTATATTCGTCCTTTATTTAAACATGTGTTCCCCCCCCCATATCTGATGACAGCTGTACCACTTATTTTTTATCTTATTATTTTTATTCTATTTGTATTTCACTGTACTCATTTTACTTTACAGTTCACCCACCTTCTATTGGCTTTGTAATTTTCATAATTCATTATAACTTTTAGGATATTAATATTCTTTCACCTTTCACATATCTACTACACTTCCTTTTCTACTATCCTCACCCTTCTAGTTACTTGGATTTTGTGTAATTTTTACATCCATTTATGCATACTTTATTGAATATATTAGTATAAAACCATTAAGGATTGCAGGGTTAAGAACTGGGTTTGAGCATGATCATATAGACATGCAGAAAATGTAGAGGGTTTTATAAAGAATTCTTTTCCCACAGCTTTCAAAAGTTTTTCCTTTAATTAATACTGTTTATTCCTTCCTTCCTTTTTAATTAAATATGTTTAACTTTTAATTGTGGTACACTCAATGAGGTTCAAATATGACTGAAGAAACAAAACCAGATTTTCACATAGAAAATCACAACTTGTGGTTTTTTTTTTTTTCTTTTTTCCTTTGATGATGAAAGAAAATATTGTCTTATTTGTATGAACATTTGCATGTGGGAAGTATTTGTTTATATCTTCAATTTTCAGTTTCTTGTTATAGAAGAGTAGTTTTTTGTTTTTGGCAGGGAGTTGTGAATGTATTCTCTATCCAGTTATTTATTTATTTTTTGGTGGAAACCATTGTAAAGAAAAGGTTGATGTAAAAAAAAATTTTTTTTTTTAAACATGCTTCAATGATTTTTCTATTACACAAATGAATAGAAAATTAAATGGAGAATTTATATATTATAATAACTGAATAAACGAAAGAAATCAGCTTTTATAACATCCTCCTGATAATAAAACCAGGAAGATGTTATCTGGTTTCATTATCATAATAAATTAGTTTTTTTTTTTTTTTTTTTTTTTTCTTTATAACATAGGCTGCATGCCTGGCAGCTCATCACAGCCATGGGCCACTAGGCATAGACCATTTTCCCCTGTAGTTGTGTCAGTTGGATTGCTTAAAATATATACTAATAATATATCTGCATTATATTTATGATTTTAGAATATATGGACCATGATGTAGTGCTTATGATTCAGTAAAATAAATTAGACCATTTTTCCCTGTAGTTGTGTCAGATGGATTGTAAAGGTTAATTACAATTAGCTAACAGATTGTTTGTAAAAAAATAAACGAAGAATAATTCCATCTGGGAATGTTATTAATTTTTTAAGTATCTTCATTTCATTGCACGTAATTTAGGTCAGGAATTTTGTATGATGAAAGGGAAATTTTACAACTTTCCAATCCATTTCTGGCATGTGAAGTAAAAATATGCATTACATCTGCTAGCTATATTTCAGCTTTCTATTATAATATATATCATTTAAATATACATATATGGGCCATAATTATTTGAAATAAAATGAATAATTGCATAAATATTTTTATATTTAGTTCAGATTTACTGTTTTTGATTACTGTAATGTTTACATAAATTTGATTATATGTTTTTGTTAAGTAAATTTTATTAACATTTTGTTTCAGATATTAAAACTTCATTTACACACATGTTAAATAGTGCTGTCCAATTATTCTGCATGCATTCAAGTGTTTAGTATTTGAAAAATAAATTTACTTGTTTTTTCATCATATTTTAATAAAGATAATTTTTGTTGTTGTTATTATTATTATTTTCTTGGGAAGGGGGATTTAATATCAGTCAAAGAAAAAAATAATCATGATTTTTAATCACTTATCCTCAGTTTTCATTGTTTCTGCTAGTTTATATTGTTGCTGGATGGAAGATTTTATGAACTAAAATTTGATAGTTATATCAGGCTCGTTTCAGTTATTGCCAGAATCCTTATACAGAAACAGAATGAGCACACAGTGGTTCCAAGGTTGGAGAAATATAATAATAGTGTTCATAATTATTTGTTGAGTTACTAGATATAAAAGTAAGGAAATGTAAAGGCACTGAGTTAGCTTTTACATTTGCATACCTGTATTACAGTATAGAGACTGAGATATATGCATGCACACACACTAGTTCAGTATAGATGCATTTTGCTGCATCAGTTTTTAATACAAAGTATCAGTTATAAGTTATCAGCCTCAACCTTATGCACACTATGTCTATTCTTAGTCATGCTAGATATTTTAAGAATAATATTGGAAAATGATATGAAAGTAATTTCTGAAGTTACCATCTCCTTCATACTTATTATAAATTTACTTAAAAAACAGACTGTTTCTGAATTCTTTGATTTATATGGCCTAATTTCCTCTAATATTGTTAACTTAAAAACAAAAAATTCAAATTAATTAAACATGTCAGTTGAGCTGTTATCTTATATGTTCTGTTTGATGGAATCAAGTAAATGAATTAATTGAACAGAAATTCAGAGATACAGTCAGAGTATTAGTTATCTTAATATACCTTAATTAATATCCTAAGTGAACAAATGAAGAAAGCTATAAATTCAAAAATGAAATTAGCTCCTTGTGATTTGAATATTTGCTAATAATAAATTAGCAATTTCAAGATTGCTAATAATAAATTAGCAATCTCTTCTCCATGATCATTTCAGAAACAGTCTATGTATGGGCTTCTTAAATTATAGAGAAGTTTATTTCTTGACTTCCTTGATTCAATCAAAGAGGAATTTGACTTTTTATGTAAGTAATGGATCACCTGAACATAAGAAGTTTCTTGCAGCCTGTCTATAAATTATATCCTATATATTTTTTTTATATATATATATTTTAATCATATAAAAAATTATGTTAAAAAGATATGTATCTTCAAAATTTTGGCAACCAACCTCAAATTCTTTCATGGCCTACCAGTTGAAGCCCTTCTAAAGAATTTTTTAAGGACTGTAGCATAAATATTCATTTTATTTAAGTAGATTATAATAATAAAAATGTTTACCATTTACCTTTAAGACGATGAATTTGAAAAATTAAAATTTGGTAAGCAATTAAAATAAAAACTGGAAAGCTGCAAAGTTAATAATATGATTACTTGATAGTTTTAGATAGTAATGGTGTGTTTTGACATATCTACAAGTATTTTACCCTGAAATTGGGGGTTTGTTAATAATATACAGTTGCTTTCACACCTCTTTCTGTCTGTGTATTTTCAATAAATGGACGTATTTGAATGGACATAAATTGTTTCTTAGTGGGCAGCAGTTAATCTCAGGGTGAAGAGAAATTTCTGCAGCACAGTTATGCATAACATGATAATGGAAAATAGGGAATAGGTAAAAAAAACATAGGCATAACATTATTAGGAATGTGTAATGTATATAAATAATACAAATCAAAGTGGCTACATAATGTTGTAGTCAACTGCATATCAAAATAGTTTGGGTTTAATATATCGACCTACTTAAATATGGCTAATAATAGTAATGCAGCAGGTAGCAGACATAAATGTTAAAAAACATTCTAGGACAAAAGTTTGTCAGTCAGCAGATTTAAATGCATCATTATAGTATTCCATAATGATGAAATGTCATGCATATACTTTAAAATCTTGTAGAGAATACTTGTACACCTTTGAAAAAAAAAAAAAAAAAAAGAAGCAGTTTCAGTGCTGTTTTATGAGAATTCTTTTGGGTATAAACTGATTTTTGAAGTTGAGTGCATATACTTTATAAATGGAATTATTTAGTGACAAAACTAATGTTGGAATAGTGATGTAATTTGTAAATGACCTAAATGTGACAGAATCTGTAATGGTTATATACAAGATATATCTGCTTCAGTTTTCATTTAAATGCATACTTTCACTTAAAAAATATATTTGCTGCAGTAAATACATATTTTAGCAGTTTTATCCATTGTCACAGTAACTCATAAATAATTAAGTTATTTTCATATCTTAAACTATTGTTTTTAGGACAGAAGAATATAATTAAGCTGGCTGACAAAATATCCTGCTGCAGTTAACTGACTATAAATGAAATATTGAGCATATAAGTGGAAATCCTTAAAAAAAATAAAAATGAGCATATGGAAAGTGGTTGAAATCTGTATTAGGACAATATGCTCTGTATTTCCTAAAGATGGCAATGGATGTAGAAAGGCCCAAAACAAAAAAAAAAAAAAAAGTGGCCATTAAGAGATAATACTTTACATTTATGATCACAGTATTGTGGCTAGGTTTAATTAGGATGATTCCAGAATAACTAGCTACCCGTTTTTAACTAGTTCTGGGACTATTGCGGAACTCTACAGCTTAGTTGAATTTTTTTTTTTTTTTTTTTTTTTTTAATCTATGGAGTTCACTGATAAGTGAAATAATATGATAAAGTTAAAAATGTAAAATTTTTCATAATATAAATAGAAGGATAGGTGATGCATACATATAGATAGTTCCAAACTGGAACAAATTGCACTAATGACTCCAATTTTTTTTTTTTTTTTTGGAGTCAAGCTTCATTGTCATCACAAAATGACCACTTACATCAGAAATCCCTCTAGGATTAAAACTGTCACTGGTATATTAGCACCCTGTACATGCATCCTTCCAGGATATTTTATAACCAGTAGTTATACTGAATGTGAAATAGAAAGGATCTTCCTCTCTTTCTCTTTAATGTAAAACTATTGTAATTGCACTAATTTTCTTCAATAATAGGTCTAAAAAGTTTTTAAACTTAACAGAATTATTAAGAACTAAGTTTCAGGTAATAAAAATGGTAGAACTGGTGTCGTCACACATTAGTTGATGATGAGGAAGGTGACTTGTTAGAAACAACTGTGTGTCCTTCAGCATCTGTCACAATAACTGTTGGTGAGCTGGGTCCATTTTGCACGGCAGCACTTGCTTTCAGAATAGCTGGACCATTTTTCAGTGGCTCAGACTACAAGCAGAGGGGAAAAGCAAAGTGGAAAAGATTAATACAGTTAGTTTGTTGAATATTACACTATACAAAAACACCATTTTTTTTTTTACTTTTGTTTATTCTGTGGGCAGCATTTATAAGGAAAGTTTTTATGAACACAGAAATTGGTTATAAAATTTTTAAATCATTATTGGATGTAAAGTTTTTGTGAATTTAGTGTATTTTCATTCAGAGTTATTCATTCTAACATTGTTGAAAAGAAGTGCATAATTTAACAATTTAACTTGCTATTTATTTTCTTTTTTAATGTGACATAATAAACAATGCAGGTTTGAATCAGTAATAAAGGGGCATGCTTTCACAAGTTCTGAACTTTTGCAAAGCCTGTTACATTTTTGAATGGTTTTTTAAAGCCATTAGTTCTGTGTGATGTGATAGTTACATATATTACTGACTTCAGTGGGATCCAAACAATAACAATACATTTGACTAATGTAACATTTTGTTTTATACTTTTATTTGCTAATACCAGTTTTTTTTTTTTTTTTATTAATACAAACATGAATACGTTATATAACATTGACGGTTGGCTTCTCCCTTCTCTAACACTGTCAAAATAATTCTATTTCATTTAATGCATCCATTCTTAAACATTTCAACAAGCACAAGTCAATGTTTTCTTTTAACTTGGAATCTGCAAACATTAAGATTATTTGATTTTCTTCAGAAATTTCACAAGGCATATTTTATAGGATACACAATCTAAAAATTTAACTTTGAATTGAAATATAGCCAAAATTGTTTAAAATTTTCTTTTAATTCACTTTAAATTTTAAATAAAATCAATTGTAAGCTTTAGAATACATAAATGCAGCAGTTTTGGAGGTTTAACCCATTTAAATAAGCATATTTCACATTGTTAATTATAATATCGAAACTGAAATGTGTTAAGAGCTTTAGCCTCAGAGATTTAGACAATGTACAAGTTAGTGGAAATGCATCATATTAGTATGCAGCTAAACTCTGAATTAGCACAAATATGTAAAGGCGGCATCATTTAAGTTATATCTCATATTGTGAATACCTTCACAATGCGTTGCACCTTCACAAGATTGCATTACTTCGAATAAGTAACGCTTCACCAAAGGAGAAGACTGTTGTTACTTATTCTCAGTGGATACCACCACCCAGATGGCACCGTTTCAGGGCTGTTTGGCCCTTCTTCGGTGGGTGGGTAGGTACCCTAGTGATGCAATGATGACAGAACAATTATGAAGTTTGTCATCATTGCATCACTAGGGTACCTACCCACCCACCGAAGAAGGGCCAAATAGCCCTGAAACGGTGCCATCTGGGTGGTGGTATCCACTGAGAATAAGTAACAACAGTCTTCTCCTTTGGTGAAGCGTTACTTATTCGATAAAACAATTATGAAGTTTTTTCATCATTGCATTACTAGGGTGCCTACCCACCCACCCACCGAGGAAGGGCCAAATAGCCCTGAAATGGTGCCGTCTGGGTGGTGGTGGTGGTATCCGCTGAGAATAAGTAACAACAGGCTTCTCCTTTGGTGAAGTGTTACTTATTCGAAGTAGTGCAATATCATGGCAACCCGTTGTGAAGGTATTCACAATATGAGATAACTTAAATGATGCCGCCTTTGCATATTCATGCTAATTCAGAGTTTAGCTGCATACTAATATGATGCATTTGCACTAACTTGTACATTGTTTAAATATAATATGTACTAACTTAATGAATGTACTTTTTCAAATTTACTCAGGAATGTAACAAAATAACTAAAAAAGTACATATAACACTGTCCTCAAGAAAAAATTATTTGATTAGTGCAAGTGGGTAACATGCAAGGTATCCACAGGCCTCCTTTATAAAACTAAAACATGCAAATAGGATACATGATAAACATGTATCCTAAAATATTCACACTTCAGTAGATGGCAGATAATCACAAAACTTTAATAATGGCAGAGAATTTGGCTTTTGCCTGATTAAGTTGTTACAAAGTGTACAGACCCTTCTTTAGAGGGAGCTATTGTTGTATGTGACCAAGAATGACAATCTGAATAGGAAAAGAAAAAGATCTGAAAAGAATGAACTTATGGAAGAAGTGCTTCTGAAATGATTAACAAATGCAAGTTTACAAAATGCTCCTATCAGTATAACTATTTTATGTGTAAAGGCAAAGTGAACTTGGTGTAAACAGTTTTGAGTTACAGATGGGCAGCTAAGCAGATGGGAGGAGGCACACAACATTGTTTACAAAAAACTTCATGGAGAAAAATCAGACTCAGATACAAGTTCAGCACAAAATGGGAGGGGTTTTTTTTTGACTGATGCTATATAAGCTTGCTTTCTTGTATCATATGCCTCTACTATACTTTATTATTCAGAAATTAACATTCAACAGTTGGAAAAAAGAGAGTGCAACTGTACTTACATGCAATATGACAGGCACAATAAAGAAAGATTTTCATAATTGGGAAAAGTAAGCATCTACATGTCTTTAGAGGGATAAAATAATGTACCAATTGAATGTAACAGCAACACAAATGCATGGATGATGTCTCAAATTTTTTTGTCGACTTTCTGAAGGAATGGGACAGAGAATTATTGCAAGTCAGTAAAAAAAACTGCATTGTGCTTAACCTAGATAACTGTACACACAAGTTCACTCACTTATTTTCATCTTAGTAAATGAACAACATAAAACTCTTATTTCTTCCAGCAAATACAGTGTCCATAGTGCAATCTTTGGATCAGGGAATCATAAAGGTTTTCAAAGTATTGTACAGGAGTACAATGCAACAAAAAATTATTGCAGACAGACAAACGCTATGCCCAAACTAATGACATAGGAAAAAGAATTTAGATGCAGTGCATATGATTCACTGCATCATAGTACTTGGGATTTAATTTCATTTTTTAATAGGTTGGTATGCTTATTAGCATTAGCAAGGGCACATGATGCAAGAAAGCAAGCTTATATAGCATCAGCCAAAAAAAAAAAAAAACACACACACACACACCTTCTCATTTCACCCATCCACCTGCTCCAAATGTTTGTCTAGTTCTGCCGTGAATCTGTTTGAGCTATCAACTTCTTCAATGACAGATGGAAGTTTGTTCCAGCAATCAACCACCGGCTGGCTAAAGGCAAACTTCCGCACATCTATCCTGCAACTGTCTTTCCTCAATTTGAATTTATGCCTTCTCAAGCAGTTATCCTGAGGAAGGGGAAGAATCCCATCAGCATTGAGCATGCTCAAACCATTCAAGGCTTTATACACCTTGCAGGTGCCTAGTCTCCAAACACTGTAATTTGCAAAACTTAAGCCTTTCTTTGTAAGAGCAACCCTTTGTTCCATTTACTTATTGCCCTTCTCTGTACACTTGGTCGTCGACTTACGATCTATGCGACTTACGACCACAAAAAATTTGATTTTGTACATTTCATTTGTATTAATTTTTACATTAATTTTAGATTGTATTTTTGTGTTTACAGTACATTATGTACAGTATTATTTTTCAAATTATGACAATACTGTATATGTAATTATAGATCGTAGTTTTGTATTTTTTATAAACAGTATGAATAATAAACCAATTAAAATGTACAGAGCGTTTGAATTTAACCTCCTAGAGAGAGAGATAGCCTAGGCGTAGAAACGAAGTAAAAGATAAAAGCATTACTGTATTTAAAATGAAAAATAAAAGATGATAAAAATTTAAAAGATTATAAAAATAAATTATAAAGATAATAAAAAGATTAGAAAGGTTAAAAAATACTGTTAATAAATATATGGCCGACATACGACCAGATCGACTTACGACCTATCAGTCAAAACAGAAGTCGGTCGTAAGTCGACGACCAACTGTACTTGTTCCAACAGCTCTACATCCTTCTTAAAATGATGCCCCAGACCTGTATACAGTACTCAAGGTGTGGCCTGACCATTGCCTTATACAAGAGGATAATCACTGCCTAGAAATATTGCTGCTAGAAATATTCCTATATATCATTGACAAGACACCATGAGCTACTCTTGCAGGCCGTTCTGCACTGCTCAGAAAACTTCATATCTGCCTGCACAATTACCCCAGGTCCTTTTCACTCTACCTCTGTCAGTGTAGTACCACACAGTTGATACGTTATTCTGGGGTTACTGCATCCCATATTCAGTACTTTACATTTGTGAATGTTAAACTTCAGTTGCCACCTCTCAGCCCATCTACTAAACTTTTCTAGATCCTGTTACTGCAGTGTACTGTCATTAGTGTCATTAACAACCCTGCCGACCTCATATCGTCTGCCAAACTTGGACATTAAGCCTAATATACCATCATTAATGAAAACGACAACGGACCCGACACTGGACCCTGGGGACTCCACTAATAACATTAGTCCACAAAGAGCAGTGTCCATAGATTACCACTCTCTGTCTTCTCCCACTCAACCATCCCTTTATCCATAGCAGCAGTTTGCCTCCAATGCAATTTGTGCAGCAGTATTCCATGGGCAACAGTATCAAAAGCCTTTCTAAGATTCAAATGATATCAAAATTATTCTTTGCAACCAGTTCCTTTGTGACTATATCATAGTATTCAATCAAATTGGTCAGACAAGACTTTCCCTCAAAAACCCATGCTGTGTCCGAGCTATAACCGAAATCTTGTCGAGATGATCCTGCAGTGCTTCTTTAACCAGTGCCTCCATTAATTTCCCTGGAACAGAACTAAGAGGTGACTTGGTTACAGACCAGCTTATATCTATCATAAGCTTCTGTGTCACCTGTTAAGTTATATGTATCTCTTGGTGCCTCCGTGGGCAGGAGCAGCAGTGTGTAGCACACACTCCTTGATTAGACTGGGGTTCGAGCCCGTGACCACCAAATACAGAGGATGCGGAAAGGTCAGGAAATGACCACCGCATATCCCCGGAGCAATATTGCCTTAATTGCTAATGCTCCTAAAAACCAAATAACAACAACATACGTATCCAATGTAGTTTTCTTCTCTAATTAGTTCATCGGACATCCATTCATGTCTAATTAGTTCATCTGACATCCAATTAGGCCCAAATCTTGAGAAATATTTCTTTGTTGGTATGAAAAGCCTAGTAGCTTCCAA
The DNA here is from genome assembly GCF_048544385.1 of Mastigoproctus giganteus. Classification (NCBI taxonomy): domain Eukaryota; kingdom Metazoa; phylum Arthropoda; class Arachnida; order Uropygi; family Thelyphonidae; genus Mastigoproctus; species Mastigoproctus giganteus. Next base: position 214,716,481 of record NC_143583.1, read on the forward strand.
GATTGTTTCTTTGAATGCTTCCCATTTTGAATTTGCTGTTGGTAACATCATTATTTGGTCCCACTGTATAGAATTTAAATACTGTCTCAGACCAACGTAATCACCTTTATGAAAGCAAAAACCCTTCCCTTTACTTCTAATGGTAGTTACCTCTTTGAATAAATCCCACTTCATCACAATCTGATTACTGCCACCTAGTGGTTCCTTTATCTGCAGATTCTTAATGCACGTAGAATCACTACTGATAATCAGATCAAGAGTATTACTCCCTTTGATTGCCTCTCGAACATGTTGCTGTAGAAAACAGTCTTCCAATAAATCCACAAAAGTCTTGCTAGTGTGTGAGTGACCAACCCACAAGTTCCAGTCAATATCTCCCATTATAAGACATTCTGATTTACTGGCCCACTCTATTTCTCTGCACAATTGCTCATTATACTCATCAGATTCATTAGGCCTATAACACACACCTACTCTCATTTTTCCTTTCCCAGTGCTTATGTCATGAAACAGACTCAACGTTGCATTGTCCACCAACATCAGTTGGATACACTTCCTTAGATTTTATGTGTTTCTTAACTAACAGCATAACCCCTCCTCCTTTCCTGTCCTGTCTATCCTTTCTGTACACATTATACTGCCCAAATTACAATTCTGCACTGCTTAAGTCTGTGTGACACCACGTCTCTGATATCCCAACAATATCTGCCTTTGATGTATTGACTAGCACTTCAAGCTCATCAAATTTATTAACTATACTCCTAGCATTGGTGTACACACAAGTATACATGCACCTGTTTCTACTCTTAGTTACCCTAACACAGCCCATGTATTTACTTGTTCCACTATGTCTCCTAGTGGTCCTGGAAGTTCCCATTGCCTTGCTTTCCAGGCTGCTGCTCAATCGCATTTCAATAGAAGCAGTGCAAGAATCACTTTCACCTCTGCCAGCGGCTACTGTTAAACTATTAGTCCGTGTATATCCCCAAGCTAGCAGTTTTCCAACCCACCTAACTCTGCCTTGATAGCATCAGCAAATATTCTTGCATCCTTTCTATTTAACTGTATCCCATCCCTGTAGAAGCAGTCTCTCCTGTTTTTTCAAGGACACAAATGTGTACTTTTATCATGAAGACTGCAAATTAGTGGTTGAAAGTTAGCATCTGTGAGGGTAAACCTGATCAGTGTTGAAGGCTTTAAATGGATTGGGCCAACTAATTGCTGATGGCATCTTTCTCAGACAATACACACATAAGTGGACATAAATTGAAAAAAAAAAAAAAAATGGGCTGCAGGATAGAAGTATAAAAATTTCCTTTCAGCTAGAGAGTAATTGATTAATTGACAAACTACCACATCGTGTCATAAAAGAAATTGATAATTTGAATAAATGTAAGTTTAAGGAAGAATTAGACAAATGAATAGAGCAAGGTGGTCAGTTTTTTTTTTTTGGGTGATGTCTTATTAGCTTGCATCATTTAATTAATATTCATTGGGAACATGGCAAATGAACTATTAGCAATTCTGAAAGAAGCTTATTGGAAGTTCTTTCAGACATTCTGGAAGCAATAGAATCAGTGTATACATTGTCAGGGAGGTTTGTTTAAAAGAGATCCATCATAATAGTCAGTTTCATTTCTCAAATATTAGTTCAGCCGCCAAATGTTTTGATCATACTGCTTATATTCTATACCAAGTTATGTGGATGTGATGGTCATTATGCCAACATCAATCTCCCACTAATATTATAAACATCCCACAGAGTGCCTCCTTTATTTGCTAGTTTACAGCTGATATACAATGTCATTCAGGTCATATCCTGGATTGACCGCCTTAGACTATAACAGAATAGTCTTACCATATCTTTTTTGAAATCATGCAAGTTCAAATACAGAATATGCATGTACAGTATATTATTTTATTATATTATGTGAAAAGCAATTGATGACTTTTTCTTTTTCTATCCACTGCATTCAAATACCTCTTTGGCATTTTATATGTGCATTCTTGGTTATACTGAATTCATGGGATACCTGGTTCTTGGGCATCTATCACCCACCGCTTGGCAGGTATATAGGTACACTGCATTCACATAGATGGTAATTTGATGCCAATATGGAAAAATGTAGTGAGTTAACCAACTTTGAAAGAGAGATGATAATGGGTGTCCTACACATGAGTCAATATCGTGGAGGTGGTACAGAAATTACACTATCCCTGTTCAACAGTATTAAGAATGTATTGGGAATAAGCCATTTCTGGAATAATATCTTATAGTGGACAGCGCTGTGGGCGGAGAAGGCGTCAACAGTTGTCTCACATTTTCACCCAACTAGAGAGTGACAGTGGCACAAATCACTCCAGACTTCAACGAGGGAGGTGCCAGAAACATCTCCACCAAAACCATCAGGCAATCATTATCCATAATAGGGTTGAATGTGAAAGTGTCTGCAATTCTGCGCAGACACGATAGGAGGGAGTATTGATGAGAGCCATGTCAATCAATTTGGCCCTGGAGAGATTGTGCAAGGCTCAAGGGGGTAAAATTTTTTTCAGCCTAGTCTGTGCTTGTTGACAGGAGAGACTGCTTCTACAGGGATGGGATACACTTAAATAGAAAGGATGCAAGAATATTTGCTGATGCTATAGAGGCAGTGTTAAGTGGGTCGGAAAACTGCTAGAGTGCGGGGTATACACAGACTAAAAGGTTAACAGTGGCTGCAGGCAGAGACAAAAGTGATTCTTGCACTGCTTTTATTAGAATGGGCAGCAGACTGGAAAGCAAGGTAATGGAAATTTCCAGGACTGCTGGAAGTCATAGTGGAACAAGTAAATACATGGGTTGTATTAGGGTGGCTAGGAATAGGTGCATGTATACTTGCAGGTACACCAATGCTAGGAGTATAGTTAATAAATTTGATGAGCTTGAAGTAGTAGTCAAGACATCAAAGGCAGATATTGTTGGGATATCAGAGACGTGGTGTCACACAGATATAGGCAGTGCAGAGTTGGAATTTGGGGAGTACAATGTGTATAGGAAGGGAGCAGGGGTTATGCTGTTAGTTCAGAAACACAAAATCTAAGGAAGTGCATCCAATTGATGTTGGTGGACAATGCAGTGTTGAGTCTGTTTGGTGTGAAATAAGCACTGGGAGGGGAAAAATGAGAGTAGGTGTGTGTTATAGGCCTGATAAGTATAATGAGCAATTGTGCAGAGAAATAGTGGGCCGGTAAATCAGAAAGTCTTATAATGGGAGATTTTAACTTTCCAGATACTGGAACTTGTGGGTTGGTCACTCACACACTAGCAAGACTTTTGTGGATTTATTGGATGACTGTTTTCTACAGCAACGTGTTCGAGAGGCAACCAAAGGGAGTAATACTCTTGATCTGATTATCAGTAGTGATTCTTCATGCATTAAGAATCTGCAGATAAAGAAACCACTGGGTGACAGTGTTCACAATGTATTGATGTGGGAATTAATTAAAGATGTAACTACCATCAAGGCTAAAGGGAAGGGCTTTTGCTTTTGTAAAGGTGACTACAGAGGTCTCAGACAGTTTTTCAATTATGTATAGTGGGATCAAATGATGATGTTACCAACAGTGAATTCTAAATGGGAGCCTTCAGGGACTTCATTTTGGAGGGTACTAGGCTTTTCATTCCAACTAAGAAATACTGTTTAAGGTTTAGACTTAATGGATGTCAGATGAATTAATGAGGCTAGTGGCAGAGAAGAAGAATGTATGGGATGCATATAAAGTATCAGGAAATACAGTAGCCTGTGGCAGGTATAAACTAGTCTGTAATCAGGTCATAAAGGAGGTTAGGCAGGCAAAGGCAGATTATGAGAAATCTTTGGCAAAGGATGCAAAAAAACAGCAAGGAGTTCTTTACTTATGTAAACTCTAGAAGGAAAGGGATGAATCAGAGTGGACCACTTAACATAGATGGGTTGACTATTGATGATCATGCTCAGGTAGCTGATAAACTGAATGAGTATTTTGCATCTACATTCACACATGAGGAGTTATTCAATAAGGGGAGTGCTAGAAGTTTATCAAACACTAACAAGGAGCTAAGTGATTTTGTAATAACTGAGAGCAAAGTGGAGGAGGACAAATTGTTGAAGTTAAATATAAGGAAGGCACCTGGGGTGGACGGGATCTATCCAGTTATATTAAAGGAGGCAGCAAAGGAAGTAAGCAAACCCTTATCCATAATTATGAGTGCTTCCTTGGACTCAGGGGAGGTCCCCATGGACTGGAGGTTTGCAAATGTATCACTAATTCACAAAGGAGGCTCAAAAGGTGACACACGTAACTACAGACCTGTTAGTTTAACTTGTGTTCCAGGGAAAATAATGCAGTTACTGGTTAAGGAAGCGACATAGGATCATCTAGACAAGACTGCACTTATAGTTCAGACACAGCATGGGTTTGTTAAGGGAAAGTCTTGTCTGACAAATTTGATTGGATACTACACTGGTGTGCAAAACTTAAGGACCAACACTATTTCTAGGATTACAATCACAAAATCAAATGAAACAGCCTGTGGTGATTTGTGTGATGTTGGTGTGCACTAGCTGTATAAAGCTGGTGCACACCAACATGTGCATGTGCACCAGCTGTATAAAGCTGGTGCACATGCAAAAATTTGAATCGTGATGAGAGAGCTCACATTAACAGATAAAAGCAGCAGTTATGTGCAAATTACCAAATGGTGAGCACGATTGTTACAGACGTTCAATTGGTTTCATACAGTGCTACAGACAACGAAATGGCCAGTAGACAATATCTGAATGACTACCCGGAGTCGAATTATTGGGAAGCTTGAGGAGAGTGGCTGCAGAGTTCAGTATCGCCCAGAGCATCGTCTCACATGCATGGTCGGCATTCAGAACGACAGGTACAGTTGTTCGAGGGACCGGTGGTGGTCGTCTACGAAAAACAACACCCAATGATGACCGCTGTATACTCCTACAGGCTAAGAGGGACCGACACCAGACAGCAGGATCCATTGCAAACCAGCTGCACAGGACACATGATATCGAGGTTTACTGTGGACTTTGCCCGACGGCCAGTACGCTGTGTCCCTTTAACGCCTACCCACCGGAGACACCGTTTACAGTGTTGCATCGAACCCAAGGACTGGACAGCAGTGCAAGGGGTAAGGTACTCTTTGTTGATGAGAGTAGATTCAGCCTCAGCAGCGATTCTGGATGTCAGCTAATCTGGCAAGAGATTGGCACACGTTATCACCCAGCAAACATCACTCAACGGGATTGATATGGCGGTCGAGGTGTTCTCATCTGGGGAGGCGTTATCTTGGTTGGATGTACACAACTCCAGATACTGAAAGGAAGTACTGTAACTGGTGCACACTACTGTACTGAGGTAATCCTTCCCCATGTGCGTTTGTTCTGAGGTACCATTGGCACCGAGTTCATGTTTATAGATGATACCATCACACTGCAGCTGTTGATATGCCTTTTTGAAAGTGAGGACATTGTTCGTATGGATTGGCCTACCCACAACTAAATCCCATCAAACACACATGACACACTCTGGGGAGATGCCTAGCAGCACGTCCACACCCATCAGAAAATGTTCACCAGCTGAAGATGGCACTGACAGAGGAATGGTCGATGTTACCACAAGAACTTATTAACAACATTGTTCTAAGTATAGACTGGTGGTGCAAACCTGCATCGACATTAGGGGTGGCCATATCTCCTACTGAGGACCACCTCTTTCCTTTGTTCCATCTTTGTCAGTGATGCATCTGTATCATGGCAGCCAGCAGCCAGTGCTATGTTGCCATTTTTGAATAAAGTCCCTCTGTACGGTTTTGTTTCCGTTGTTGTGTTGGTATCGCCCATAGCATCGTCTCACATGCGTGGTTGGCATTCAGAACAAGAGGTACAGTTGTTCAAAGGACCAGTGGTGGTCCTTCATATCCAGGCCACTCCTATGAGAAGCTACAGGTGAAAACCTGACTGGTCCTTAAGTTTTGCACACCAGTGTATGATGTGGTCTCAAAGGAATTGGATGCAAAGAATAATTTTGATATCATATACTTGGATTTAAGGAAAGCTTTTGATATTATGGTACATGGAAGACTACTGTACAGATTGGAGCAGTATGGCATTAAGGGCAAGTTACTACAATGAATAAAAGGATGGTTGAGTGGGAGAAGACAAGACAAGACAGAGAGTGGTTATCATTGGACACTGCTCTTCATGGACCAATGATTAGTGGAGTTCCCCAGGGTTTGGTGTTGGGCCCATTGTTGTTTTCGGTATTTATCAAGGATATTATGAAGGTATATCAGGATTAATGTCTAAGTTTGTAGACAATACGAAGGTTGGCAGGGTTGTTAATGACAGTAATGATAGTACGCTACTGCAACAGGATCTGGAAAAGTTGAGCAGATGGGCTGGGAGGTGGCAACTGAAGTTTAACATTGTCAAATGTAAAGTACTGCATATGGGTAGTAGTAACTCCAGAGTAATGTATCAACTGAGTGGTACTACACTCAGGTTAGTGGAGAATGAAAAGGACCTGGGGGTAATTGTGCATTCAGATATGAAATTTTCTGAGCAGTGCAAAAAAGGCTGCAAGAGTAGCTCATGATGTTCTGTCAATAATATACAGGAATTTTGTTAGCAGGAATAAGGGGTGATTGTCCCCTTGTATAAGGCAACGGTCAGGCCACACCTTGAGTACTGCATACAGGTTTGGAAGCCTCGTTTTAGGAAAGATGTAGAGCTGCTGGAATGAGTACAGAGAAGGGCAATGAGATTTGTGAGCGGAACAAAGGGTTTGTGTTACCAAGAAAGGCTTAAGTTCTGCAAATTGCAGCTTCTAGAGACTAGGCACCTGCGACATGATCTAATTGAGGTGTTTAAGGCTTTGAATGGATTGAGAAAATTCAATGCTAATGGGATTCTTCCTCTTGCTCAGATTACGAACCTCGGGGGGGGGGGGGGACATAAATTCAAATTGAGGAAAGAAAATTGTAGAACAGATGTGTGGAAATTCGCCTCTATCCAGTGGGTGGTTGATTGATAATTGGAACAAACTTCAATCTGTTGTAGTGGATGTGAGTAACTTAAATAAGTTAAAGGCAGCACTGGACAAACATTTGGAGTGAATGAATGGGTGAAATGTGAAGGGTCTTTTTTTTTTTTTTTTTTGGTTGATTCAATATAAGCTTGCTTTCTTGCATCAATGTGCCCTGCTAATGCTAAGAACAAAAACAGGCATTGTTAGTGAAATTGTGCAGATGTGGAAAGAAGATGTTTAATGGCTCATTTTGGTGAGGAAAAAAAAAAAAATCAGCAAATTGATAGTAACTTGCTCTCATTCCTAGCACTGTAAGGTGATTATATTGGGTACAATGTTAGACATAGTGTGAATAAACTGAAAGCACGTGGGATTCCTTTCAAAAACTATTTGGCACTTAATGTTGAAAATGCACCAGTTATGGCAAGCCTGAAAACTGGAGTAGCAAGGTTTTTAAAAGAGGAGATTGAGCACTTTGTAGTTATATGGTATTCTTGTCAAAAATTAATAATTTGGCAAGATTATGAATCAAATTATTAATTTTAGCACTAAGAAAATAAGTGCTAAAAGGAACAGTTGACTTAAGCAATATCAACTGATTAATGCCACTGAAATGAAAAAGATTTTGAAGCATGTGGGTACACGTTGGCTATCTTTGGTTATATGTGTAATTAGACAGAAGCATCCTTTGACAGTCTGTTTTAAGAAGTTGTAAGTGATGAGAAAAGCCACGTGATCAGTTTTCACAATTACCCAAATTCAAAAGTTCCACAAGCAATCACTATAAGTTGCAGTGGCTCATGTTCAAATCCAGTTTATAATCCAAAAATTTTGAAGAAGACAAATTGATAAACTCGAGGAAAAAGAACTGAATTGTAACGTTCTGGTGAAATCCATCGAAAATAGACCAAGAAAGCAATCTGATAATTCTAGGTACGTTGTAATACAAATTATATTAGATTTTGTAATAAAATATAATACAAATATCATTAGTTGGAAAAGTTTTCAGTACTTCATGATATTGTTAAAGATAAAGAAGTAGATGAAGCAAAAGATGTTTTTGAAGAATCATTTTTGTCATTTTCAATGTGAGAACCTACCAGATATTGCCATGGAGGAAAAAAATTAAATAATTGATGTATGGTGGTTAGTAGAATATTCAGTTAAATGAGAAAAAAAAAAAAGATGAGTTCAGGTCTTCTTGTTCTGGTGAAGCTTTAGAAATGCTTCCAATAGAAACTGTGCAAGAATCACTTTCACTTCTGTCTGCGGCTTCTGTTAATCTCTTATCCTCCAGGCTACTAGTTTTCTGACCCACCAACTATAGCATATTTGCCTCAATAGCATTGGCAAATGTTCTTGCACCCCCTTCTATTTAAGTGTATCCCATCCCTGTAAGAACGGTCTCTCCTGTTAATAAGCACAGCACTAAGAAAAATGTTTCAGATCATCAAAGAATCATGGAAATCAAAAATGATGCCATTTTGATCAGAAGTCAGGTGAGTCGAATCCATGCCTGGAATTGCTGGTGAACAGTTTAAGTGAATAAGGACTTCCCAGTTATGTGTTTACCTCATGTTTTTGCATATTTTAAGTTTTGGATATGATTATCTTAATTCTTCTTCCAACAACGTTTTGCAAAAGTAGTTATTTTATTTATTTATTATTTATTTTTTTGATTAATCCACTAAACAGAATTACATCCAGAAAAAGAGGCAGATGAAACTGCACTTAAATAAGAAACCAAAATATACAAATAGGTTTATTTTGCATAATAATGCATATGTTTATAATGCATAATCTTGTTGGCAGGCCTACGAAGCATTATTAATATACAAAAAACACAAAACATCAGAATAAAAGATATGTTGTGCTACCCAAATATCACGAGAATGTATTTTCTCATTGTATCCACAATTCCGGTATACAGCAAACTCTCGATTACCGGGACACCTCAAGGCATCTGGTGAGTATGGGCTTGGCACACCCAGCAGGGTCCTCAGCTGGATATCATCATTTTTCTCTTTCTTGGTGATTCCCTTCTACTTCTCTCTCTCGGAGTAATTCAGATTTTTTTTTTTTTTTTTTTTTTTTGGCTGGTGCAGTATAAAGCTGAGGCTTCCTTGCACCATATGGCTAATAATAATAAAGACTCCAAATTAAAAAAAAAAAAAAAATACCAGAAGTCATAAAATTCAAGTATTAACTAGAATAGGTATAAACAGATGTTTTGCAAGTCATAAATAAGCGACAAGAAGCAGCGTTATAAGCCGATTGGGAAATTAGTGTACCTATTACATTTAGTTTAGTAAGTCACGTCGCAATGCAAATGTTTAGTTTGTTTTAGTAAGTTGCATCAATTGTGTTCTGTCACACTGCAAAAGGAAAAATTTTGTTTCCTTATTTATCAGTGTACCTATTACATTTTGTCAGGGATTTTGGAATTTTTTTTTTATATTAATATATATATATATATATATATATATTTTTTTTTTTTTGTTTGTTTGTTTAGAAATCATGAAAATGATGGGCAAATGCAGGACAAGAGTTGTTCTTTCAATTAAACAAAAACTTGATATTATTCAAAAGTTTGAAAACGGTGCATCTGTTAAATCTCTAATGAATCATTATAATTTTTGTGAACAAACCATACGTGACATTGTAAAAAATAAAGAGAAGCATCGTATTGGACATGCAAGTAGTGTGTGGTAAGTTTTTTTCATCTATCGCCATACTTTTTACGTATGTTGCTGAACATTTTTCGATACAGTAAGTCCAAGCATCGGACTTCCGTTACGTTATTTATAACTGAAGATTTCAGTGAAGGGGAACACATTTCACTATAATAACTTAAAAACCCACAGAATTCCAGCTATTGGTATTATCGCAAATGCAGTAAGATCGAGTTTACTACCTATTTATAATTAATTGCACTAACAGAAAAGCCAATAAACCGGAAACTGCAAATTGTTCTTATCTTTTTATGGCAGTGACCTCCAGAAATGTGCTTTGATAAAATGTCAGCTTGCGTAGGGTGATAATAGTGAGTTTTTGCCCTGTGAAGTTCTTTTCAGAAAATTTCATTTTGACTGTTATCATGGTACTGACTAAGAGAATACGTGACAGCACTACTAGTCAATCTATCAACAAAAGGAAAGCGATCGAGTTGGATCAGGAAATTAAAATAGCCAAATGTTAACAAGTATCACGCTGATTCATATTTGTCAGTGGTGACTAAAGGTGACTACGGTGATCTGAGACAGTATTTAAATTCTATATGGTGGAACCAACTGATGATGTTACCAACATCAAATTCAAAATGGGAAGCATTCAAAGAATTAATCTTGGAAGCCACTAGGCTTTTCATACCAACAAAGAAATATTGTTCAAGATTTAAGCCTAAATGGATGTCAGATGAACTAATCAGACATGTGACAGAAGAAAAATGCATGGGATACATATAAATTAACATGTGACACAGAAGCCTATGATAGATACAACTTGGTCTGTAACCAAGTTACAAAGGAGGTTAGGCAGGCGAAGGCAGATTACGAGGAAATCTTTGGCAAAGAATGCAAGGAAAAACAGCAAAGAGTTATTTACTTATGTAAACTCTAGAAAGAAGAGGATGAATCAGATTGGTCCACTTGATATCAATGGTTCAACTGTTGATGATCCTGCTCAGGTAGCTAACAAACTGAATGAATATTTTGTGTCGACATTCAGGGAGGAGAATGCCAGAGGTGTATTCAACTCTGGCAGCAAACTAGATAATCTTGTAATAACTGAGTCAAGTGGAGGAGAAATTGTTGAAGATAAACACAAGAAAGGCACATGGGATGGATGGAATCTATCCAGTTATATTAAAGGAGGCGGCCAAGGAAATAAGCAAACCCTTAGCCATAATTATGAGAGCTTCCCCCGGACTCAGGGGAGATACCCATGGACTGGAGATGTGCAAATGTGACCCCAATCTACAAAGGGAGACGCAGGTAATTACAGACCTGTTAGGTTAACTTCTGTTCCAGGAAAATTAATGGAGGCACTGATTAAAGAAACAGTGCAGGATCATCTAGCAGGACTTCAGTTATAGCTCGAACACAGCATGGGTTTGTTAAGAGGAAGTCTTGTCTGACTAATTTGATTGGATACTATGATGTAGTCACAAAGGAACTGGATGCAAAGAATAACTTTGATATCATATACAGTATTTGGATTTTAGATACCAAATATATGATACTTTGATATCATATATTTGGCCTTTGATACTGTTGCACATGGAAGACTGCTGCACAAATTGGAGCAGTGCGGCATTGGAGGCAAACTGCTGCTATGGATAAAGGGAAGGTTGAGTGGGAGAAGACAGAGAGTGGTAATCAATGGACACTGCTCTTCGTGGACTAATGTTATTAGTGGGTTCCCTCAGGGTTCAGTTTGGGTCCATTGTTGTTTTCTGTACTTATAAATGATATTGACGATGGTATATCAAGCTTAATGTCCAAGTTTGCAGATGATACGAAGATTGGCAGGGTTGTTAATGACAGTACACTGCTGCAACAGGATCTAGAAAAGTTGTGCAGATGGGCTGACAGGTGGCACATGAAGTTTAACATTACATTTGTCAAAGTACTACATATGGGAAGCAGTAATCCCAGAATAACGTATGAACTCTGTGGTACTACACTGACAGTGGTAGAGAATGAAATGGACCTGGGGGTAATTGTGCAGGCAGATATGAAGTTTTCTGAGCAGTGCAGATGGTCCTCAAGAGTAGCTCATAGTGTCTTGTCAATGATATACAGGAATTTTTCTAGCAGGGATAAGGAAGTGATTATCTCCTTGTATAAGGCAATGGTCAGGCCACACCTTGAGTACTGTATACAGGTCTGGAGGCCTCATTTTAAGAAGGATGTAGAGCTGTTGGAACGAGTACAGAGAAGGGCAACAAGATTAGTGAATGGAACAAAGGGTTGCTCTTACGAAGAAAGGCTTAAGTTTTGCAAATTACAGTGTCTGGAGACTAGGCACCAGCGAGGTGATCTGATAGAGGTGTATAAATGGGTTGAGCATGCTCAATGCTGATGGGATTCTTCCTCTTGCTCAGAATAATCACCTGAGAGGGCATAAATTCAAATTGAGGAAAGACGGTTGTAGGATAGATGTGCGGAAGTTTGCCTTCAGCCAGCGGGTGGTTGATTGTTGGAACAAGCTTCCATTTGTCGTTGTAGAAGTTGATAGCTTAAATAAATTCAAGGCAGAACTTGACAAACATTTGGAGCAAGTGGATGGGTGAAATAAGGATGTTGTTTTTTTTTTTTTTTTTTTTGGCTGATGCTATATAAGCTTGCTTTCTTGCATCATGTGCCTTTGCTAATGCTAAGGACAAAGACAGAATATGAGGAGTGATCGGCATCAGTGAGGTCAACTACAATAACCAAGGCTGCGAAATACAAATCAGTTTTTACAGTACAATAACATGTGTTTTTTCTTCCTTTTATGTTTTCTTTTCTTATGTGCCACTCCGGCTACTTCACTGCTGTTCCCAGATAAAGTTTTTAATTGAACTAATTAAAAATATATAACTATTTTTCTTCATTCTTCTGAGGATATTATCTGGTTTTTGTAATTTTGGCATACCAGGGACATAGTAGCAATATTTTATTAGTCATTCCCGAGTTCGTAACACTTGACTTATGTAAGAAGTCCTGGAACGTATCTCTTACGTATGTCGGGGACTTGCTGTATTTTTGGATTATTCGGGAATTTTTTTTTACCATCTCTCCCGAAAAATCGAGAGTCTACTGTATCAGAAATTCTTTTTTCATAATACTGTGCTATCATTATTGCCAACAATTTCCATTGAATTTCCAAGACATCATTAAATCTTTCTTCTGGAAACAACAATTTGCAGGAGCAAGGCTCAGAAAGAATAAAGGGAAAGACTTTGGGACCACAGGTATTTGGTTCTTGGTCATAAACCATTGGACAAATGGGTGGTGCTCATGAAAATGTGTCCTGTATAAAGGTTTTAGGTATACACTTTCTGAAGTTAACCCCAGGGACTCACATCTGGTGAGTATGGGCTTGGCAAACCTAGGGTCCTGAGCTGGATATCATCATTCTTCTCTTTCTTGGTGATTCCCTTCTACTTCTCTCTCTCTCTTAGGGTAACTTGGGAATTTTTTTTTTTTTGCTGGTGCAGCATAAGCCTCAGGCTTCCTTGCACCATATAGATAATAATAATAATAAGTGCTTTTACTAAGTTTGAAACAACTGAAGCATTCTTTTGAATTACTCATTTCAGAAGATCATTGTGTGTCAACTTATGCTTCCTAATCACTTTATACATGTGACCATGGGCGAAATCCAAAGGCGGTGCACTTGCACCACCTTTGGATTTCAAAATAATACACAATTTTTAATATTTTAATTAAGTTATTGAAACATAAGATATTGCATGTATTTTTTAAAAATTTGGTGAAGAAAAAATTTATTCTCACATGTACCATCTTGCAAAATATTCTGCTGGCACCCATGCATGTGACTAAATGCACAGTGAAACAAAAACCAATGCAAAAGTATACTCTGTCAGAAAAGTTCATGATATTATTGACAGTTGTTTTGTTAACATTTTCATGACTTTTGGGTAGCCAAAATAAAATTAAAATTTTTTACTTTACCTTTTTGGTGAGGTCATCTATAGAAGGAAGGGACTCTCTCTGTGCTAGAGGGGCTGTTTGTCGCCTTCCCAATTCCATTCTGGGAGATGTCCGTAAGCATTCATGACTCAGAGTTTTATGCACTGAAATGAGTAATTATTGCCCTTTTTGTCACATGACTTTATTTTTTATGTATATGCTGATTAATAGGAAAACAGTTATGAAAATCAGTTAGAAAATATAGTACAGTTTCATAAAATCGGATATACAACTCTGCTGGTAGCAAAATACAGCTGTAAAAAGGATTATGCCATCTGCCAACCAAACAGCAAATCAACTTTGCTGTTTTAGCAATTACAGTTTATCTCTTACAATTACAGCATATCTCTCCCTTTTGGAAACTCAGGAGCATCACAATCCAAATAAGCTTTTTTTTTTTAAGTTTTCATAGTAGCATTTGCTATTAGTACACTTAATTATACTTTTAATAGTATACGTTTGTAAATAGAACCACAGGCAACTTTGCCGTAACTCCCCAAAGCAACAGATTTTCCATTGTCACTGATACTAAGCACTGGGAGATCAAAATTGAGAGTAGGAGTGTGCTATAGGCCTAATGACTCTGATGAGTATAATAAGAAACTGTACAGGGAAATAGAGTGGGCCAGTAAATCAGAGAGTCTTATAATGGGAGATTTTAATTTCCCAGATATTGACTGGAATTTGGGGGCTGGTCACTCGCACACTAGCAAGGCTTTTGTGGATTTATTGGATGATTGTTTTCTACATCAGCATGTTCGGGAGGCAACTAGAGGGAGGAATACTCTTGATTTGATTATCAGCAGTGATTCTTCATGCATTAAGAATCTGCAGATAAATGAACCACTAGGTGGCAGTGATCACAGTGTGCCGAAGTGGGATTTACTCAAAGAGGTAACTACCATTAGGGGTAAAGGGAAGGGTTATTGCTTTCGTAAAGGCGACTACGATGGACTGAGACAGTATTTAAATTCTATACAGTGGGACCAACTGATGATGTTACCAACAGCAAATGCAAAATGGAAAGCATTCAAAGAACTTATCTTGGAAGCTACTAGGCTTTACATACCAACTAAGAAATATTGTTCAAGGTTTAGGCCTAAATGGATGTTGGATGAACCGATGAGGCATATGGCAGAGAAGAAACATGCATGGGATACATACAAATTAACACATGACACAGAAGCCTATGATAGATACAAGTTGATCTGTAACCAAGTTACAAAGGAGGTTAGGCAAGGGATGCAAAGAAAAACAGCAAAGAGTTCTTTACTTATATAAACTCTAGAAGGAAGGGGATGAATCAGATTGGTCCACTTGATATCGACGGGTCAACTGTTGATGATCCTGCTCAGGTAGCTAACAAACTAAATGAATATATTGCATCGACATTCACTCATGAGGAGTTATTTAGCGAGGGGAAAGCCAGAGGTGTATTCAACTCTAGCAGTAAACTAGAGAATCTTGTAATAACTGAGAGTAAAGTGGAGGAGAAATTGTTGAATATAAACACAAGAAAGGCACCCGGGGTGTATGGGATCTATCCAGTTATATTAAAGGAGGCAGCAGAGGAAGTAAGCAAACCCTTAGCCATAATTATGAGAGCTTCCTTGGACTCAGGGGAGGTACCCACAGAATGGAGATGTGCAAATGTGACCCCAATTCACAAAGGAGGATCAAAGGCTGACACAAGTAATTATAGACCTGTGAGTTTAACTTCTGTTCCAGGAAAATTAATGGAGGCACTAGTTAAAGAAGCACTGCAGGATCATTTAGACAAGACTTCAGTTATAGCTCGGACACAGCATGGTTTTGTTAAGGGGAAGTCTTGTCTGACCAATTTGATTGGATACTATGATGCAGTCACAAAGGAACTGGATGCAGGGAATAACTTTGATATTATATACTTGGATCTTAGAAAGGCTTTTGATTCTGTTGCACATGGAAGACTGCTGCACAAATTGGAGCAGTGTGACATTGGAGGCAAATTGCTGCTGTGGATAAAGGGGTGGCTGAGGGGGAGAAGACAGAGAGTGGCAATCAATGGACACTGCTCGTCGTGGACTAATGTTATTAGTGGAGTCCCTCAGGGCTCAGTGTTGGGTCCATTATTGTTTTCTGTATTCATAAATGATATTGATGATGGTATATCAAGCTTAATGTCGAAGTTTTCAGACGATACAAAGGTAGGCAGGGTTGCCAAGGACACTACTGACACTATGCTGCTGCAACAGGATCTGGAAAGGTTGAGCAGATGGGCTGAGAGGTGGCAAATGAAGTTTAACATTGACAAATGTAAAGTACTACACATGGGAAACAGCAACCCCAGAGCAACGTATCAACTTTGTGGTACTACACTGACAGTGGTAGAGAATGAAAGGGATCTGGGGGTGGTTGTGCAGGCAGATATGAAGTTCTCTGAGCAGTGCAGACGGGCTGCAAGAGTAGCTGTTTTGTCAATGATATGTAGGAATTTTTCTAGCAGGGATAAGGAGGTGATTATTCCCTTGTATAAGGCAATGGTCAGGCCACACCTAGAGTACTGTATACAGGTCTGGAGGCCTCATTTCAAGGATGTAGAGCTGCTGGAACGAGTACAGAGAAGGGCAACAAGATTAGTGAATGGAACAAAGGGGTGCTCTTACAAAGAAAGGCTTAAGTTTTGCAAATTACAGTGTCTGGAGACTAGGCACCAGCGAGGTGATCTGATAGAGGGCATAAATTCAAATTGAGGAAAGACAGATGTAGGATAGACGTACGGAAATTTGCCTTTAGCCAGCGGGTGGTTGGTTGGTGGAACAGACTTCCATCCCTTGTCGTGGAAGTAGATAGCCTAAATAAGTTTAAGGCTCAGCTGGACAGGTATTTTGAACGAATAGAGGGGTGAAGTGGAAGTGGTTTCTTTTTTTTGGCTGATGCTGCATAAGCTTGCTTTCTTGCATCAAATGCCTCTGCTAATGCTAATACTATAATATGATTGGATGACACAAACTTCTCTATAATACATGTCTTATTGATAAGTAATGAGAGACACTTTACAGAGAAGTGTTTATATGTCTCATTACACAATCCTCTGTAATGTATAATGAAAATGTCATGTCCTAGTCTGTGCACTTATTGGACATATTCATAGTTCATCTTGCTGATTGTATGTGTCACTCTTAAGGCTATTTTGCAGGGGTTGAGCAAGATGGAAGGATTGGCACCTGGCAGGATTTCTCCATTCAGCTAAAAGTTTAGCAATTTTGCCATGTCTCTGCATGGGATTACTCACGTTAAAATTTAATTAAAAAACCTTGTTTTTGGAATTACCTTGTTTAACCTATTGGTGAACAATATCACTTTATTGCCACTGTTTGGATAAAGCTCATCTTGCATCCTGGGCTCCATGCTCTATCAGTTGACTATAATTTCAGTGTTCACTTTGTCATCCATGCTAACAAACAGGGCAGGGGTGTCTGTCTTTTCATCTCATTACATTTATCATAAAATATTTATTATTATATAATTTATAAATAAGTTAATTATTGTGATGAGAGGATTTGATTAGTACCTAAGCCACCAAGAGAATGATTTCAATCTACTGCCAGACTAGCTCTGCATTTCTGATGTATATTGGGAGTATAATGGTTCAAATTATAAGGTAAAAGGAGAGGGATTGGAGGGTGTTGCATACAGGAACTAATTTTTATTTACACTGGACACTTAGAAATACTACAGCTATTTGAACCAGAACTACCACCACTGAAATAGAAAAATTTCATTTACAGGTAGTACACAAAGAAAACTTATCAGTGACTTTTTGGACAGGAGAGGTGGTAATTATTAACTCAATAGGATTAATATAGTTAGGGAAGGACATTACATGGTTGTTTTCCATTAAGATTAATTACTATATTTAATAACCACTCAATACCACATGAAATTAATAATATAGATTATTAAGCTAATCACCCAAACCACTATACATTTAAGGTGACATTTCAGGCACCAGACCATGCTGCTGACAGACTCCTACTTTCAGATGCTGCCAGAAACCTGATGTCCATGAGTGCAAGTAGAAGTCTGTTAGCAGCATGGTCTGATGATGGGTATTGGCAAGATGCCTGAAACATCACCTTAAATTTATAGTGGTTTGGGCAATTAGCTTATTAAATTATATTATTAATTTCACATGGTATATGAGTGGTTATTAAACATAGCAATTAATCTTAATGGAAAACAACCATGTAACGTCCTTTTCTAACTATATTAGATCTAGGTACGGACCAACCACAGTCTGTCTCATTTGTGAAGTCAGTAGGATTAATTACCACTTCTCCTGTCCAAATAAAAAGGAAATTTTTAAAAATTATATTAGTATATCAGTGCATGTCCTCTTATTAATGAATTACCATTCTTATTTAATGTAATTATTTTCTATAAAATTATGATCAATTATTTCTACTTTTCAAAATTTATCAAACACTGCATGGAACTTGCTTTATTACAAAGCACACCGTAAGACTTTGAGGTTCTATGCTGTTCTTTGTGCTTTCTTTTGTCCAGGAATATTCTTTTTTCAGATCCCCTACCTTTTGAGATTGCATTCACTATTGCCTCATAGCCTTCCAAGAAACTGTTCAAAGATAACTATACCAAATATCCTCTACCCTTCTTACCGTGATCCAGATTCCACTTGCATTTGACGTGCAAGCTACAATCTCCAAGGTTTGCTGCTTCCCACATATCACAGTGAAGCAGGATGGGATGCATCCTTATCAGATATTTTTGGAAACAAACAGATCTACAAATATTAATACAAATAGAATTCTTCAGGCATCCTGTATTCTCTTCTTTGGCACATTGTACATCCATGACAGTCAGAACTAAATCACATTGTCTCCCCCAGTATTAGGGCCTCTCCTTTCAGTCCCCCATGATACATCAGCCTCTAACAAATTGTCCAATGTTCCATTTCTTTTTCCTCTCATTTTTTATCTTCTCCATCCTTCAGTATTCTAATACAATTTTTCTTTATTTTCCCTATCATTCTTCTATTTTTGCATGTCCTTTTGAATACTACATTTCCTTATTTCTGATCTCGTACGCTACCTTACCCATTTGTATTTCTAATTTCCTTACTTCTTCCATCACCTTTAGCAGATTGCCAACATTAAATACATGTCAAATTCTCTTATTTATTTTAATAGTTATTTCCTTTTTATCCTTTCCAAAGTCTTATCAAAATTTATTCTCATCCCCTATTCACTTTCCTTAAGTTTAACAACCTGCTCGTCTGTATCAGATATCAGCACATACCATTTACAAATCTTGTTGTCTGCCCAGTTTTACTTTATTTTCATATCCTCCTCCTCCTCCTCTCTCTCTCTCTCTCTCTCTCTCTCTCTCTCTCTCTCTCCCCCCTTCCAGCCCTAGCCCCTCCTTCTCCTACTGTTATCTCTGTTGAAAAGTGCTAGGAAGAAACAGTATACCTTCTACCCATACTGCATATGAATAGAAATAACCTCAGAGAAACACCAACTGTGTGGTACTACACTTAAGATGTTAGGAAACGAAAAGACCTGGGAGTAATTGTGCAGTCAGATATGAAATTTTCTGAGTAGTGCAGACAGGCTGCCAGACCAGGTCATGGAGTATTGTCAATGACAGACAGGAATTCTACTTTCTCTTCTGAATTTCTTCTCTGATGTAGAGTTGCTCAAGCAACTCTACATCAGAGAAGGACAACAAGATTGGTGAGGGAAACAAAGGGATGTTCCAAGAAAGGCTTAAGTTAATTGCAGCATCTGGACACTAGGCACCTGCAAGGTGATCTGATTGAGGTGTAATTGAGGAAAGACAGTTATAGAATAGATGTGCAGAAATTTGCATTTAACCAGTGGGTAGTTGATTGCTGGAACAAACTTCCATCTGTCATTTTGGAAGTTGATATTTTAAGTAAATTCAACAGTTTAGAGGGAATGGATGTGTGAAATTTTTTTTTTTTTTTTTTTTTTTGACTGATGCTGCATAAGTTTGCTTTCTTGCACCACATGCCTCTACTACCTCTCAAAGCAGATTGCACTTTAACATTGCAAAGTCCGAAACTCTTTCCAACTGTGGCTGTGACAATCTAGACTAGTCAGAAGATCTTCACCAAGCCCACTTCAATACCTAAAGACACACTTGAGTCCTGGGCATCACTTGGTGATGCCCAGGACTCAAGCATCATGTGGTGATGCTGTTTTAATGATTTCCCAATATTAGCAATATTGCAATTTGGGTCTCCTTATTTTCCTCACCATGCCTAACCCACTCTTTGGATGTTATTATAATACTTTTTTTTTTTTGCTTTTGAACTCTTACTTGTGTTATGGCTGACTGGAGCACATTCATTCATGGCACAATCTCCTTTTCACTTTAATGTCAGAATTAATTTTTTTTAGGTCTCTCTTCTCTTCTTCCGGTCAAAGTCAATTTTTAGGAGTACTAGAACTTCTGTTATAATACTAAACTATCTATTTTGTGTGTTTTGGCATATCTAGGACTGATACTTAATCTTCTTAGCCCAGCCTGAAATATTTTTCTGTATATGTTCTTCCTTTGTTTTATATGCATTTCATATACAGTATTAGTTATTTTTATTTATTTTGTTGTTATTTGGTTTTTAGGAGCATTGGCAACTAAGGCCATATTTCTTCGGGATATGTGGTGGTCATTCCCTGACCTTTCCGCATCCTCCGTATTTGGTGGTGACGGGCTTGAACCCTGGTCTAATCAAGAAGCATGTGCTACGCACTGCTGCTCCTTCCCACCTGGCTACGGAGGCGCCTATACAGTATTAGATTTACAGTGATAGCAGTCATTATGTACTGTGGAAGTGGGTACTTTAAAATTTGAAATCCTTTCTAATACTTATGTTCCAATAAAGTTAAGGAAGAATTAGACAAATTATTAGAGGGGATAGGACAGTTGATGTGGGAGGGCTTGTTTTTAGACATTGTAATTCCATCAACGGGAATCAAGAGTTGTCAGACCTTTTCTAATGTTTTGCTGTTCAGTGCTTCTGAGCCTATTGCTCATATTTTTTGCTGAAAGAAGTGGAATAAGGTGCACTTTAGCTTATGCACCATTAAACACCCATAACACACAGAGAAGTGGAATCCCATTCAGTTGTCATTGGATACGTAATCCGTGACAAACATGGGCGTCCACAGAAAATTTTCCGGGGGGGGGGGGGGGGGGGCAAAAGCTTGGAGACAAATAATTACATCAATAAATTTTTATTTAATTATTTAATTAAACAAGTAGATTATAGAATACAGTATTGCATCAATACAAAAACACATACATAATGTATATAAATTTACAATATAAAGGAAACAAGAATTAATATATATATATATATATATATATATATAGATAATAATAATTTCAATATGTATCGTATAAGAATTGAATTCTCCATCTATCGCTTGCAAACCTATTGATGACATTTTCAATAAATTTCTTCTTTACTGCTTCCTCTTCTAGTCTCTTCCTGTGCACACTAATCATACATAAACCTGATAAGCGAGTTTCTGAGATGGTGGACCTTAACCGTGTTTTCATATGTCTCAAGGTGCTGAAACTTCTTTCAATGGTACAGGTCATAACAGGTAATGTCATACCAATAGTTATTGCCGAATTAATAGAAGGGAATTAGTCGCAATGTTCCAAAACTTCTGGTAAAGTTTGGCGAATATCAGTCGAAGGAAAATTTGTCCATTTTTCATACCATGTTGTTTCCTCTTTTTCTAAATATTGGAAATTGTATTTTTTGCTTACTCTTTTGACTTGTTTGGAACTTTATTTTATCTATTTTTAGAATATTCTTGGGATGAAATGGAAATACTGAAAAGGCTATTTCGTTATCTGAGGAAAATCTTGATTTTAAGGATGAAATTAAAGAATCTAAGTATGGGATAAATATTGATTGCCGATAATAATCTTCAGGTGTGATTCCAGGATAATTGCATTTATATTTCTGTAGGGAACATTGTCTAGGTATTTCTATTTTTATTGTTAATTTTTCAGTCATATCTAATGAAAGTTTATAAAATCTCTTCAAATTTTTCTGATTTTTCCCTATGAAATGAAAATATTTTAAGTAAGTCCTCAATATGTTGGTGAGTGGCTAGTAAATCTACATCTATGGGTTATTGGTTTGAGAATAGCAGAATATTTTGATATTATATTTAAACAAATAATAAACATTGAAGTACTACATGATGTTACTAAGTGATGCGCTTCTTGATGTGTTGATCCTGTCCAGTTCATAGAAATTTCTTCTAATTTATTGAAAATGAGTTGAAAATTCTTTGAAAAAACTGATATACTTTGATATTTCGAAGTCCATCTAATAACATACACGTATAAGTTATAAATCCAGTTTA
Organism: Mastigoproctus giganteus; assembly: GCF_048544385.1. Lineage (NCBI taxonomy): Eukaryota > Metazoa > Arthropoda > Arachnida > Uropygi > Thelyphonidae > Mastigoproctus > Mastigoproctus giganteus. The sequence continues at coordinate 214,738,664 of NC_143583.1, forward strand.
ATGTAAGAATACAAATATATACTAACAGTAGCTTTCGAGACTGGCGTGTCTCGAAAGCTACTGTTAGTATATATCAACTGACATTCAAATACAAAATACAACGGATAAGTGCAATGAGCTGAGTGAGGCACGTTAATCATGCGTCATTGTTATTGCACGGACGTGCGCTGCTTTTTTTTTTTTTTTTTTACTCCACTGATCATCTAGCATTAAAACGGTTGTCTCTAGGATGGGGTGTAGACGTATGCCTTTTTGGCGATTTATTGCCTTTGGATTGTTTACTGTGTTGAGTGACTCTAGCCATAGGCGGTGGCAAAAGTGTCGTGAGTGGTCTACTATTTCAAGATCACGTTTGGGGTCAAGGTTGGTGGCCCAAAAATGTTCCGCGACCGCGGACCGGTCAGTTTCGGCAAGCCAGATTGCTCTGTCGTGTTCCGTAAGGCGATCTTGGAGACGCCTTGATGTTTCTCCTATGTAGCAACTGTTACAGTATCTACAAGTGATGCGATATACTACATTGCTGCGTAAGACAGGTGTGGCAGTGGTCTTCACACTGGAGACAAGTGAACGTAGGTTCCTGCAGGGTAACTGCACGCATTTGATGTTGTAATTTCTAACGACCTTCGAGATCCGTCCTGACATGCCTGGATAATAGGGAATGTAGGCGGACGATATACCGGCTTGGTTCGGTGGTTTTGGGTGGGATGTGAGTTCTTCTGCCTGTAATAGGCATCTATCTAGCACATGGGATGGATAACCACATTTGGTTAGGTCCGCCTTCACACGGAAGATCTCGTTACGCCTAATTGTATCAGTGCTGGAATGGCTCCAAGCCCTGGAGAATAGGGTGCGGGCAGTGCTATTGAGATGGCTTGGTGCGTGGCCGGATAGTTAGTGAATTGACCGGACCACATAGGTTTGCGGTATACTGAAGTCTCTAGATGTGGGCCTACGCGATGCACTAGGACATCCAGGAACGGGAGCGTACCGTTCACCTCTGACTCTATAGTAAACTTGATGAAATTAGATAGGGAGTTGAGGTATTCCAGTAGTGCTGTTTCAGAGCCACGTGGTATTACAGTAAAAATATCGTCAACGTATCTACACCATGTTGTAATAGGTGTAGGTGGGTTCCGGTGTATCTGCTCCTCCAGATCTTCCATGGCGATGTTGGCTACTACGGAACTAACAGGGGCACCCATAACAGTGCCATGTACCTGCTGGTAGACTGAATCCTCAAAAGTGAAGATGCTGCTTGATAAGCATAGGTTGAGGGCGGTACAGATGTCATCAGTGGATAGTGATGTCCTGGATTGGAGGCTAAGTCGTTCACGAGGAACATTTTTGGGCCACCAACCACGATCTTGACCCCAAACGTGACTTTGAAATAGTAGACCACTCACGACACTTTCGCCACCGCCTATGGCTAGAGTCACTCAACATAGTAAACAATCCAAAGGCAATAAATCGCCAAAAAGGCATACGTCTACACCCCATTCTAGAGACAACCGTTTTAATGCTAGATGATCAGTGGAATAAAAAAAAAAGCAGCGCACGTCCGTGCAACAACAATGACGCATGATTAACGTGCCTCACTCAGCTCATTGCACTTATCCATTGTATTTGAATGTCAGTTGATGAAGAGACACGCCAGTCTCGAAAGCTACTGTTAGTATATATTTGTATTCTTACATTAAACTGGATTTATAACTTACACGTGTATGTTATTAAAAAACCATGGACCCCAGTACACCAGGTCCATTCGTTACGAAGTCCATCTAGTTTCTGAAAGTAAAGGAATTGTTGGTACGATGTGGGTCTTCGTTTTGGACTTTCTCTAAAATATTTTATTATAGAGTTTATAATTCTTATTGTCAGGCGAACTTCTGGTACAATGTTTAGGTCATTTCACAACTAGGTTTAATCTGTGAGAAGCCACAGTGTACGTAAGTAGCTTTTGGATATAATTTTTTATCTGGGCTTGAACACCAGCTTCCTTTTCTACCATACTTGCACAGCCATCGTATCCTTGTCCAATTAATTTGTTCATGTCCAAACCATATTCAGTACATTTATTTAAAATAGCAGAACTAATACTTTTCGCATCCATATCATAGTTTTGTAAATCCTAAAAATTCTTCCTTTATATTTTTATTTTCGTTTTCTCAACAAACCTAATGCCAAGTGAAAACTGCTCTATCCCAGCAATATGTGCAGGTTCGTCAGCTAAGACTGAAAATCCAATAGATTTATTTGCAGCAGATACAATGCTTTCTCGTATTTCCATTTCACAAAGTTCTATTAGTTGATGTCCAGTTTCTTACAGAAGTGTACCATGCATTTTCAGGAGCTTTCATCAAATGATCTTTTAAAATTAAGTCTCCCACTTCGATCCGAAATTGAAATAAATCATATAAATTTCCAATATCACTCCTTTTCCCCCATAACGGCAAATCACGTGTGGCACAAAATACAATGGCTGATAAAATAGAACCTAATTTAATTCTATTGGACTCTATAGTTTTTGTACTGATTTATAATTTGTTAAATTTATATCTTTTTCTGGATGTTTGCGGATTGTTATAAAATTCTGTGCATCAATAGCACCTTCTTTATGCCATTGAGATGACATGTGATTTCTGGCGGTTTGGTTAAAATCTTTATATTTCATAAACGTGCCTTGACAACCCCGATGTTCTTTTGGTACAAACAAAGCCCACCTTTTTGTAGTTTTGAATAACACAACCATGTTGAGTATTCCTCTAACCAAGCAAATCTAAACTGTCTCTTTCCAGAAGAATCTTTTTTGAAATCATAGTCCTTGTTGGGAACATAAGTATTAGAAAGGATTTCAAATTTTAAAGTTGGTGTTATAGCGGAAACTCCAACGTAAGAACCAATATCATATTCTAATAAATTACTGTATTTGATGAAATTGACTCGACAGAGTCATTTTGAATCGATGTTCCAGGAATCGGATTAACTTGTGTATGCGAAGGCATACATTTTTCCTGATCAATTTCTATTTTACGTCTTTTTGCATTTTTTTCTAGAGAAGGAAAATAACTCCTTATATCCATTCTGAAAGAGGTTATAAGAAAATATATTTTTAGAATAAACTATAAATACATTATTTTCATTTTAATGATCTTTAATTCTTGGGAAAAAAAGTATTCCGAATTAATTCAGTTTTTAACACAATTTCATATATAAAAAAATTGACCTGCATATTTTAATAAAAATCAACTAATTAATTAATCCCAAAATCCTAAATTAAATTACTGCAGTTTAAAAGCAAAAAAATCATAAAACTAACAAGTAAAATAATATTAAATTACATACACTTACCTTTTAAAAATGTATTTTTTTTTAAATTTGTTTCACTATCAATTTACTATTCACACTTCAATCAGTGACTCACTAGACACAGAGGGCAAATGAACTGGTCACTGTTCACGACAGTAATGAACATTTTTTTCACAAATGTGTGAAAAAAAATCAATAGATGATTCTGTCGATCAATTCGACGCTGGAAAGATTGTGCAAGGCTCAAGGGGTAGAATTTTTTTCAACGTAGTCTGTACTTGTTAACAGGAGAGATTGCTTCTACAGGGATGGGATACACTTAAATAGAAACGGTACAAGAATGTTTGCTGATACTATCGAGGCAGTGTTAGGCGGGTCGGAAAACTGCTAGATTGGGGGGATACAAGGACTAATAGATTAACAGTAGCCACTGGCAGAGGTGAAAGTGATTCTTGCACTGCTTCTATTGGAATGAGCAGAAGCCTGAAAAACAAGATGCAGGATATTTTAGAGACTGCTGGGAGTCATTGGGGTACAAGTAAACACATGGGTTGTGTTAGGGTAGCTAAGAAAAAGAACAGGTGCATGTATACTTGCGTGTACATCAATGCTAGGAGTTTGGTAAATAAATTTGAGGAATGCTCAAAACATCAAAGGCGGATATTGTTGGGATATCAGAGACGTGGTGTCACACAGAAATAAGTAATGCAGAACCGGTATTTGGGGAATACAACGTCTACAGACAGGATAGGAAGGGAAGGAGGGGTTATGCTATTAGTTAAGAAACACATAAAATCCAAGGAAGTGAAGCCAGTCGACATCGCTGGACAGTGCAGTGTCGAGTCAGTTTGGTGTGACATAAGCATTGGGAGATCAAGATTGAGAGTAGGAGTGTGCTATAGGCCTAATGATTCTGATGAGTATAATAAGAAACTGTACAGGGAAATAGGAGTGGGCCAGTAAATCAGAGAGTCTTATAATGGGGGAATTTAATTTCCCAGATATTGACTGGAATTTGTGGGTTGGTCACTCACACACTAGCAAGGCTTTTGTGGATTTATTGGATGATTGTTTTCTAAATCAACACGTTCGGGAGGCAATTAGAAGGAGCAATACTCTTGATTTGATTATCAGTAGTGATTCTTCATGCATTAAGAATCTGCAGATACAGGACCACTAGGTGGCAGTGATCACAGTGTGCTGAAGGGGGTTTTACTCAAGGAGGTAACTAACATCAGGGGTAAAGGGAAGGGTTATTGCTTTCGTAAAGGCGACTACGATGGTCTGAGATAGAATTTAAATTCTATACAGTGGTACCAACAGCAAACTCAAAATGGGAATCATTCAAAGAACTTATCTTGGAAGCTACTAGGCTTTACATACCAACTAAGAAATATTATTCATGGTTCAGGCCTAAATGAATGTCAGATGAACTAATGAGACATATGGCAGAGAACAAAAATGCATGGGATACATATAAATTAACGTGACACAGAAGCCTATGATAAATACAAGTTGATCTGTAACCAAGTTACAAAGGAGGTTAGGCAGGCGAAGGCAGATTACGAGAAATTTTTGGCAAGGGATGCAAAGAAAAACAGCAAGGAGTTCTTTACTTATGTAAGCTCTAGAAGGAAGGGGATGAATCAGATTGGTCCACTTGATATCGATGGTTCAACTGTTCATGATCCTGCTCAGGTAGCTAACAAACTAAATCAATATTTTGCATCTGCATTCACACATGAGTTATTCAGAAAGGAGAATGCCATAGATGAAGTAAACACTGGCAGTGAGCTAGATAATCTTGTAATAATTGAGAGTAAAGTGGAGGGGAAATTGTTGAAGATAAATACAAGAAAGGCACCTGGGGTGGATGGGATCTATCCAGTTATATTAAAGGAAGCAGCAAAGGAAGTAAACAATCCGTTAGCTTCCTTGGACTGAGAGGAGGTACCCACAGACTGGAGATGTGCAAATGTAACCCCAATTCACAAAGGAGGATCAAAGGCTGACACAAGTAATTATAGACCTGTGAGTTTAACTTCTGTTCCAGGAAAATTAATGGAAGCACTGCAGGATCATCTTGACAAGAATTCAGTTATAGCTCAGACACAGCATGGTTTTGTTAAGGGAAGGTCTTGCTTGACCAATTTGATTGGATACTATGATGCAGTCACAAAAGAATTGGATGCAGGGAATAACTTTGATATTATATACTGTATTTGGATCTGAGAAAGGCTTTTGATACTGTTGCACATGGAAGACTGCTGCACAAATTGGAGCAGTGTGGCAAATTGTTGCTATGGATAAAGGGATGGTTGAGTGGCAGAAGACAGAGAGTGGTAATTAATGGACACTGTTCATCGTGGTCTAATGTTATTAGTGGAGTCCCTCAGGGTTCAGTGTTGGGTCCATTGTTGTTTTCTGTATTTATAAATAATATTGATGATGGTATATCAAGCTTAATGTCCAAGCTTGCAGACGATACAAAGGTTGGCAGGGTTATTAAGGACGCTACTGACGCTATGCTGCTGCAACAGGATCTGGAGAATCTTGTAATAACTGAGAGTACAGTGGAGGAGAAATTGTTGAAGATAAACACAAGAAAGGTACCTGGGGTGGATGAGATCTATACAGTTATATTAAAAGAGGCAGCAAAGGAAGTAAGCAAACCCTTAGCCATAATTATGAGAGTTTCCTTGGACTCAGGGGAGGTACCCATGGACTGGAGATGTGCAAATGTGACCCCAATTCACAGAGGAGGATCAAAGGCTGACACAAGTAATTATAGACCTGTGAGTTTAACTTCTGTTCCCGGAAAATTAATGGAGGCACTGGTTAAAGAAGCACTGCAGGATCATCTAGACAAGACTTCAGTTATAGCTCGGACACAGCATGGTTTTGTTAAGGGGAAGTCTTGCCTGACCAATTTGATCGGATACTATGATGCAGTCACAAAAGAACTGGATGCAGGGAATAACTTTGATATTATATACTTGGATCTTAGAAAGGCTTTTGATACTGTTGCACATGGAAGACTGCTGCACAAATTGGAAGCAAATTGCTGCTATGGATAAAGGGGTGGTTGAGGGGGAGAAGACAGAGTGGTAATCAATGGACACTGCTCATCATGGACTAATGTTTTTAGTGGAGTCCCTCAGGGTTCAGTATTGGGTCCATTGTTGTTTTCTGTATTTATTAATGATATTGATGATGGTATACCAAGCTTAATGTCCAAGTTTGCAGACGATATGAAGGTTGGCAGGGTTTTCAAGGACACTACTGAACTATGCTGCTGCAACGGATCTGGAAAGATTGAGCAGATGTGCTGAGAAGTGGCAAATGAAGTTTAACAAGGAAACAGCAACCCCAGAGCAACGTATCATCTCTGTGGTACTACACTGACAGTGGTAGAGAACGAAAAGGACATGGGGGTAATTGTGCAGGCTGATATGAAGTTCTCTGAGCAGTGCAGACGGGCTGCAAGAGTAGCTCATGGTGTCTTATCAATGATATATAGGAATTTTTCTAGCAGGGATAGGGAAGTAATTATTCCCTTGTATAAGGCAATAGTCAGGCCGCACCTTGAGTACTGTGTACAGGTCTGGAGGCCTCATTTCAAGAAGGATGTAGAGCTGCTGGAACGAGTACAGGGAAGGGCAACAAGGTTAGTGAATGGAACGAAGGGTTGCTCTTACGAAGAAAGGCTTAAGTTTTGCAAATTACAGTGTTTGGAGACTAGGCACCGGCGAGATGATCTGATAGCATGCTCAATGCTGATGGGATACTGCCTCTTGCTCAGAATAATCACCTGAGAGGGCATAAATTCAAATTGAGGAAAGGCAGATGTAGGATAGATGTGCAGAAATTTGCCTTTCGCCAGCGGGTAGTTGGTTGGTGGAACAGACTTCCATCCCTTGTTGTGGAAGTTGATAGCCTAAATAAATTTAAGGCTCAGGTGGACAGGTATTTCGAACCAACGGAGTGGGTGAAAGTGGAAGGGTTTTTTTTTTTTTGGCTGATGCTGCATAAGCTTGCATCATATGCCTCTACTAATGCTAAACACCTGTTCTATGGTTACCCGGCCAACCTGTAATAAAATTTTAAGGCAGACAAAGTGTCCCATGGTCGAGGTTGTATGGTTACATAACTCAATCACTTTTACGATTATAATTTGTGGAATTTTTTACTTGATCCCAGGAGGAAGCAAGTTTCCTGTTTGCACCCCCCCCCCCTCTCTGTGGATGCCCATGCACAACTCATGATAGCTTGTCAGTGACAAGCTATCATGAGTTGAGTTGTGCATTTTGAAATGCTTTTTTGGTTGGGTTAACTTTGTCATCCTCCACAAGCCAAGCATTGACAAATTGTTTCTGACCAAAGAATCACTGTTGGCTAGATGTTATTGGACCAATATCGGTACACCTGGGATAGTTATACTTGAAAACAGTAGATTTGCAGTTTGCAAAATATATGGGAGGCTGATTCAAAAAAAGATTTGTATTCACGCAGAAGTAGTTGTGATTGAGAGTTGATTTTTTTTGTATGATACCTTGAAATCTCTAGCAATCGCACATATTTTGGTTTCGATCTCACAATTAATTTGTTTTCTTTGCAGTGCTGAATGAAGTGAAGTGTCACAATGGATAAAGTGGAATACTGATCAGTGATTTGGTTTCTCTTTCTCCAAAGGAAAATCTCAAAAACAATCCACAAGGAAATGGTTACTGTTTATGGAGAAGACTGCCCAGTTTACAGTGTTGCACATTGGTATAAACACTTCAAAGGCGAAAGAACCTACAGAATGCAGGTTCTTTTGAATTTGAATTCTTCAGAGCTTCAAATTAGTGTAAGATCTGTGGAGAATGTCATCCATCAAGAGTTGCATATGAATAAAGTGTGCTAGATGTGTCCCCAGACTTGACTGCTTACCAGAAGGAAAGGGGATGTGCACATGAAATGTCAGTGTACCAGGAAAAGCAAGAGGAATGTTACGGATGAAATTTTATACACTATGATCCTGAAACTAAACAAATGTCAGAACATTGGAATCATGCAGAATCATCGCTCCCCCAAAAAGGCAAAGGTGCAACTGTAAATTTTTGGGAGCAGCATGGTGTAATGTTAACCGATTACCTTCAAAACGTACTGTGATGGCGAAGTATTGTTCCAACCTCAAAGTTACGTGCTACTATAAAAAAAAAATATGGAAAAACTGCCAAAAGGAGAGTGTGTGCATGCTCCATGATAATGCCCCTGCACATTCCTTACAAGCTGCTATGAGGTGTGCCCATGGATGTGGGTTTGAAATATTGCTGTGTCCTGCTTATTCTCTCGACTTTGCAACCTCTGATTTCTTCCTCTTTATTGCCCTGAAGTCCTTCATGGAAAGCACGTTGCTGCTGATGATGAGGTGATTTCTGCTCCCTAGTTGTGGTTTGAAGGACATTCAGAAGACTTGTACAAAATTGGCCTGCTGAAGTGTGGTGAAAGGTAGCAAAAAAACATTATTTTGTCTGGTGTATTTTGTCAAGAAGTATAATGCATAGTTTGTTTCAAACTTCTATCGCAACTACTGGGTAAATACAGATTTCCCCCCCCCCCCGGGGACTGACTACCATGTCACAGCCAGTTAAGTCATGCCTTTCCCATTGTGCCAATGAATTGCGGTATAAAGCAGATCGGCACATTCCTATCCTATATACCTACCTGCTTTATATCATATGTTATGAAAAGGTGATACTGTTACTAAAGAAGCATTTGATTTCACTAAAGGGTAGTGTACCCGATATATTGGCTGCCTTTATTAAAAAATCAGAAAAGATTTAGGAATTTTCTGCAAACTAATAAGATATTGTGTTCTAAAACATTTCTCATACAGTTTATCAGTTTGTTCGAAAGCTGAACCGACTTGGACATAATAGTCGATAGCCAGTGTTGATGATCTGGATCATATTTATTTAGCAATATTTTTTTTAACCACTAAATTCTTAATACTACTTTCGCTGTACTTATTTGAAATGACAACTGGTCACAATCTTGTTTCAAAGAACCTTTTATCGAAAAAATACTTGGTAAGGTGTTGGGTTCCTTTTGGCCCTTATTAACCTCTGCATCCATTTGATAGACTCTGAACCAATTTTTGATTACAGGAAGGTAATACATGGGTTAATTCAGCTGGTTATGGGCACTGATTAAACTGCCATCCTGCCGGCACAGTTGTGGGAGACTACTAGTGGTGCCTTACCCTTAACTCTGCGCAGTTGCTGTGTGATGCAGCTTGGTTTGGTCTTAAATTCTGCAGTTGAGCTAGAAATAGCAAGCAGTATGTGTCATGAAAAATTAAGATCATTTGTTGAACAGCCTTCGTATCTTGTAAAGCTTTTTACAATGTCTTCCTTTTATTTGATGTAAATCAATTTTGATATCAGTCATCTTCAAAGGACCATATGTGAGACATTCTAAAAAAAAGCACGAATGATGCATCCAGATAATGCAAAATTCTGTAGGCAGGAACTTTGGCTTCCTCCTGTTCACCTATATACAGCACGGTTTTGTAAAAGGAAAATGTTAGCTATTCCAAAAGAATCCGTCATGTGCCTAGGTATTTTTATATTGGACTTTAGCAAACCATTCTGCTCTATCTCACAAAAAAAAAAAAAAAAAAAAAAAAGAGGTTACTCTAAAAGTTGGAATCACTGGAAAAATCCATAAAAAGATTGTGGAATGACTTCAGGACATTCCACAGTGTTAAAAATGCAATCCCCTGGGAATCGATAACCGAAGTCGACTTCAACTGATATTGGCGAATGAATACAGTCTGATTTACAGAAGTGGTATGTGGTTTGCGCTCCAGGAACAACTTACGAGGTGTGGCAATGAAGGTGCTTTTGTGGCCATATTCACCGAGTTTAAGAATAAACAGAAGTGGTATATGTGTCAAATTTCCCCCAACAGATGATGATACAGAGATTGTCCAGTAGGCTGTACGGTAACTTTCCATGTCATGATTTTGCAATTAAGCAATGAACGAATATCAAATATTGCTTTAAACTGGAAAAATCTGCAATGAATGAAATCTTAAAAACTGTATAGTGATGAAACATTAAGTGTGTTCGAATGGTATGAATGCTCCAAAGACACAGGGTGTTCTAAACGGACTAAAAAGTGGGTTTCCATCAACCGCAAAATGACGACAAAGTTGCAAAACTTCTTGGAATTGTGGCAAGAGATTGTCATTTGACCATCGGAATATATGGCTGATGAATTTGATACAAATGAGACAATTCATCAGATTCTACATGAATCATTTAGGGAAAAGAAGGCTGTGCAAAAATTGATCTCTTGATTTCGATCGATACTTCAGCATATTAATATTCGTACTGGTAAATGATGCAAGAAAGCAATCTTATAAAGCATCAGCCAAAAAAAAAACGCCTTTCCACATCCCCTCCAATAGTTTATTTTGTTCGTCCTTAAATTTATTTAACCTACTCACCACAAAAGATGGAAGTTTGTTCCAACAACCAACCACCCGCTGGCTGAAGGCAAACCCGCACATCTATCCTGGAACTGCCCTTCCTCAATTTGAATTTATGTCCCCCTCATGTGCGTAAGAGGAAGGAACAATTCCCTCAGCATTGAGCTGACTTAATCCATTCAAAGCCTTAAACACCTCAATCATCTCGCAGTGCCTAGTTGCCTTTCTCTACATCCTTTCTAAAATGAGGCCTCCAGACATATATGCAGTACTCAAGATGCTGTCTGACCATTGCGTTGTACAATGGGATAATCATTTTCTTTTCCCCTGCTAGTAAGGTTCATGTTCATTGATAAAAACCCCTAAGCTATCCTGACAGCACTGTTAGAGAACTTATCTGATTGCACAATTACCAGAAAGTCTTTTTCATTCTCCACTACCCTCAGTGTGGTAACACAGTAGCAACATTAAACTTGGATTATTGCTACCCATGTGTTCCACCAATTCAGGTATTCATAGAAGACTTGCATTTTGCAACAAAGAACAGGGTGCTGCTATCAACTGAGAAAGAATGTAGTGTAGAGGGGAGGATTGCTTTAAACGTCAATGCGCTTTTTTTAAAAAACGAATAGATTTCAAAACATTCATTCGCTTTTGTAAATTGCAGTGATCCTTACATTACCAAAGTATGTGATCAATACACGTTTTTTAAAAACTTTTTGGAAGACAAGTTTGATTGACTTTATAATAAATCCTGTTTCTGCCGTATTCAGACAAGTGAAGAGGAATTATCTAAAAAAATACCTCGTGTTGCTCTAAATGCAACACTGAGTTCCACCATTGCGTTTAGAGCAACGACAGAGTTGGCAACACTATCGGATTTCGACGAAATATTGAAGGATCTTTTTTAACACCAGGTTTGTGCCAATTTCTAAGACAGATGGAGAGAACTCTTCAAAGAATAGCATTTGGCGCAAAGGCCGTTATAACACCTGTTGTAATATGCATCCCTTGATGCTTCGCTTAATTAAAAACAAACAATAATGCAGATGGAAGGCATTGCAAACGAGTTCACTCTCGAAAACATAAAACTTTCTTAGATGCTGACAAAAGTGTAAAGAAAACAATTAGATTGACTTGTTCAAGAAACTGTCAGGTTCCAAAATAGTATACTAGTAAGAAAGATAAACCCATTTGAAACGAAATTATAAAGACTAATTTTCATTATATCAGAAAATAACCTCGAACTACTTAACCGTCTTAGAAATTGATAAGGATGATTCATACAGCAAAGCGAACTTATTTGCTAAACACTTTAAATGCAATCTGAACATATCTATCAATACAAAGGAAGATAATTTTTCAGAGAAATTCAATCCCTTGTAACATATTTTGCTCCACAAGTGTCTCTGTTCGATTAGGCAGTTCTCCAATGCTTTAAAAGAAGAGCAAGAAGTATACTCCATGCTCACAGCAGTGGTTCTTTGCAAAATATTTCTAGGATTACGGCTGTCATTAAGGCAAGGTCCATAGATTACTATCATGAATGAATAAGTCAGTATCTTGGAGGTCACATAGGTTTTAGTATCACTACTAGAGAGATCATTAGGACTTCCTAGCCACGCTCTCTTGCGTGGTCCTTTTCCCCCACTCACAGGGCGCGAGGAGACCAGGGAAGTGAACCCCATGATAGTCTAAATTGCTTGACCTCTACACTTAATAACATCAATTCGAATAACTAGTACTCCTTTTGGCTGACCCCTATCTATAGCGTTTTTTTTTTTAAGGTCTTAGCCACTGAAATCTCAGGAAATTAGGTGGCAGGACCTACCAGAGTAAATAACTATAATACTGGTGGTACACCAGTATTATAGTTATCTGCCAAGTGGATGCAGACCAAGTGGTCTGCATCCACTTGGCAGTGTGGTCAACGGTACACGACACTACACGTATACAAAATCCCTACACCTTTAAACCTCTGACATTGACAGTTTCACACCCGCAATGTATAGTACGCGGAGATGGGGGGGGGGTGAAACCCCTGGTGCCGTTTGACACTAGAGAGATTCTGCAGAAAGCATGATTGCAACAATACAAATATTTAACCACAAGTTTTGCATTTCCGTTACATTCCATTGTTAAGTGCTGCTATAGATGTTCTCACATTAAGAATAAATAAAATTAATTTATTCAATTAAATTCTCGATTTGTAAAATATTGTCCCGTTTAGCATATATGAGCCTATTGCTTTCACTACGCCTACCGCCCGCTAGCATATAGCAACAACTTTCAGGCTGGATTTTCATGAAATTTATATGTAAACCTATTAGAAAGATTTGTGGAGCATTCCAAATATCATTAAAAACTGACTAATAGAAGTCTACAATTATTATTTCTTTGTCAGTGCGTCTGCATGTAATAACTGTTCCCAGTAGATGGATTTTAAGGAAATTTTAGGCCTTCCATTCTCTAAGAAAGATTTCTCGACCCTTACTGTTTCAGAGCTATAATGCTCAATACGTTCTACGTTTATATCAATATTTGTAAATGAATAAGAGAATTGAAAATCTTACATTACAGTAAGAAATAATTTAACGAAAAAATTGCTAAACGATTTTTCTTCCTTAGGAAGAAAATTCAATTGATTTTTAATTATTTCTTACTGTAATGTAAGATTTTCGATTTTTTAAATTGTTTTCGTTTTAATTTCTGGAGAATATTATACGTATCATATTGAGGTAAACTTCTCGTATTCTTTTACAAATATTCATTAAAAAATGAAACAGGAAAGGTCGACACCAATAGAATTCCAGAAATTATTATTTTCGTTTTTTGGAATATATATCACATAGGCTATCCATATACTATAGCTGAAGCAATGCGCATAAATTGTGAATTATTAATGTATGCTAAAATTAAATGAAATGCTCTGTGCACATCAACTAACTCTTTTTTTTTTTTTTGTAATGCAATGCACTTATATTTAGCAACAGGTGCAAACCCCAGCAATTGATTTTTGCTGAACAGCATTTTAATTGATGGTTTTAGCTGCAGCTGAAATTAGTGCATGCAATGCATTCTTTTAAGGAGGAGATGTCTGTTAAATGATGGTGGCGCGGCTGCCCCACTAACCCCCTTC